>NC_134570.1:88324812-88609812 GCF_050947875.1 Dermacentor variabilis | reverse complement strand
TTAAAATTTCGTTTTTACATTGTACCATGGTTTTCCAAGCCTCAGCGGGTCTCTTACTTGCTACCTAAAGCGTGACCTATGAATCCAACCTAGTATTTCATCCTATTGCCCCTCTAAAGGTGTTTTGTTTCTTACGAAAATGTAGCGTTTTTGCATGATCTACATGTCTCGACGTCTTCATCTGTAAGGGTTTCACTCAGAAACGACACTTCATTTGTAAAGCTATGTAAGCACTATTTGTTATGACCCTCACGAAGTTGCTTAAGATCTTAACTGCAGTTAACGACTAGGGTTTGTAAAGTAATGTGCAGGAATATTTAAAAACAGTTTGGGAACAGCCGAAATAGAAGCAACGAAATATGTCGCAAAATAGGGATGCGAAGGAGCCAGCAAATTCAGTCGCGTACTCACGCCGGGGTCTCCTTTGTATAGTTGACTCGATCAGTGCCAGGACATTTCATCTGCTGCCTTCTTCCATATTGGAACAGAGAACCCACTTCATTGTTCAAGGCCCCCACATTGTTTCTTAAAGACTAAAACTTGCTCTGCCTGTTCTCTTCATTACCTCGGTCCGCGAGGTCATAATAGGTTCATCTTATCCGTATTCCTTTTCTCTTCACCTGACAGTGGGTTCAGAGAAGGTAGACGAGAGCAGCCGCTTTACTAACGCCATCTTGCGGCGCTGAGTTTAAGCAGACGACACAACCTGCCACCTCCGAGGTTAGGCCATTCGACCGAGGTTAAGCCGGAACCAACTTTGTGGCCATGGGCACGACTAATATTTTAATCACCGAGCCATGGCTGCTGGCTGTTTACGTGGCTACTGCCGTAAAAGCGTTGGCACCGACAGAATAGCTATTGAGGAGAAGTTCCTGAAACTCTTCTTCGACAGCAACACCCACATAACAGAAATACATTTCTGAAGCGCTGTGTTTGGGAAGCAGAGCCACGAGGTGTCACTCTCAGTGTGATTACTGCCGTTCACGTCTCCGGCAACACTATATTTTGTCAACAGTGACGCGATAGATATGTCGACTCATTATTCAACCCGGCGTTTGAATTATTGTTATTCCTCTGTCGTATGCTACCGCAGCTCTTACAGCCAAGCTGTATATGTCTACTCTCCGGCGGTGGTCGATGTCCGTCCGTATACACGTCGCGTCGACACGAAAACAATTTCGTCTGCAGTTTGTCACGAATGCTTCGTAGCTCTCAATCTAATGCAGGTATCATGGAAAAGTCATATTGAAATTGACAGCTAACACGACTCTCTCTTTACGCCGAGTTTCCTTGTCATAATTAGTTCACAGTGAAATGGTAAACGTTGCAGAATTCCCGTCCGCTGTGAATACATGGCCGTCTACGTAGGGAATATGGTTGCAGAAAACGGCTGTAACTCTTGTTTTATCGAAAGTACCCCGAAACAAATTATATGACAATTAGCCGAAGACGACTGCAACATTACACCGAGTTTTATCTACTTTTCAACCCTGTCGTGGTAGCTCAATGGGTACGGTGTTCGGTTGCTGAGCACGAGGTCGCGGGATCGAATCCCGGCCGCGGCGGCCGTCTTTCGATGGGGGCGAAGGGCGAAAGCATCCGTTTACTTAGATTTACGTACACGTTAAAGAACCCTAGGTGGTCGAAATTTCCGGAGTACTCCACTGCGGCGTGCCTCATAATCAGAAAGTAGTTTTGACACGCAAAACCCTGTAATTTAATTCATTAATCTACTTTTGACAACTGTGTAGTTCACAGTGATTATTGTAAATATTGTGCAGTTCCCGTCTGCTGTCAGTGCACGGGCTTCTGGGAGAACGAAACGGAGAGCCTCATGTTTGTCCGCTTGAATAAAAGACTGGTACTTCCAAGATTCGTTGAACTGATTAACTGGAAAGTATTCTCAATCGCAAATCAAAAACAAACGTATTTTGTTTCGTACGTTTTTTTTTATATTGTGCCTCGGTCAGCTCAACGAATATCGTCGCTCCTGTCGAGGCTTCGGTTACCAGCCACTTGCGTCCTGTACACACTGTTTAACCAGCGTGCGTTGTGTGTTCTCATAATAATAAGTATTCTCATTGTTATTATCGTTATTACGAGCTAAGACTAATATGCGAAGCTTCGCACTGCAGCAGCACAATCGGTATGGGCGTGCCCGCACTGGCTGCGGGTATGGTCATGTTCGCGATCCCCCGGCACCAGCAGCCCCGCCCCAGCCTCGGCCACAGTCCGTGGAAGCCCGTGCTCACATGGCGAGACTCGTGCCCCGAGTGCCACTGGGGGCTCCTGTTCCTCGTCAGCGGGGGGCTCACCTTCGCCAGGGCCTCGCAGGTGCGCACGAGTTGGCCGCAGACCAGGCGCTGCAGCGAAGTGTAACCGCAGGCAACGTGCGACGAGACACGCGTCTTCGAAAATCGCTCGAAAAGTGCTAAAGACGAAACAGCTACAGGCTATATGGGAGGACTCCACGAATTCCTTACGGACTGCCTTAGGCCTGTTTCGCGCGATCAAAGCCTACTCGTATGGAATTGGCGAGAATACGGGGTATCCGTGGGGATAAATTTTTAATTATTCGCAGTCATACGAAGTGACTGACAATGCAGTAGGCGAAAGCATGGGTGAAGTTAGCAGTTAGGTTCAATTAAAATGTAGAAATAATGAGGTAAAGGGACATGGGGCTAGACAAAAAGGAAATGGTGGCTGAACCAAAGCCCCCAATACCGCGCTTAGCACTGGGTCGCTTCACTACCTTTGTCTGGAACCCTATACGGCTGAAACCTGCTGGTGAAGCATAGGTAAAGAATAATTGTAACAACATGTCACTATTACAAAACGATATAAAGTTGGGCAAGTTGGTACGGTGACATGATCTTGGATTCTAGCGCGAAGTGACACGGACAGAGACTAGAAGCGCTCCTCCTGTCTGCTTCCAATTTTCTGTCCGTGTCACTTCGTGCTACAATCCAAGACCAAGTCATTGTTATTTGATACAGTGTTGCTAAAGCGGCATCTACCCATGCCCCCAACCCCCCCTTCGCACCGGATCGCTGCGCTCCCAGTGTGCAAGAATTCTACGCGTCAAACCTGCTGATGCAGCATAGGTTATTAACAAGAAATAGCATGACATTATACATTGGTGTGCGTCTGCTAAAGCGACATCTAGCTAAGCCCGAAACTCCGCGTTTCGCACCCCTTGGCAGGAACGCTACGCGTCAAAACTGCTGGTGGGCCATTGGTTGAAAACAAGCACTGCAGAAGTAAAAAGGAGAAACGAAATAGCGATGTAGGTTAAATGAAAAAAAAAAGAACAAGAGGTCGGGGGAGGGAACAAAATACGTTCGAACTACTTACCTCCCGCTCATGCGCGGGGTCCTGTGACCGCTACGACACGAAATACGAACGCAGGTAGAGTTCATTCCGGAGGATGGATCCGCAATGGCATAGTGCAGCTCGGCTAGGGAGAAACGGGTGAAGACGCGTCCGCGTCCGCAGTACCTAGTAGCTTTCCTCTCGCAACTCATATGCACATGCGCGTCACAAAAACGTGGCGTATCTCTCAGCGTGTCTGCGCCTTTGACAAAACGTAACTGCAGCTCGAAATTTAGGGCTAGCTCTGGATTTCCTCGGAACGGATGTGACATCGCTATTACCCAACTTTAGTTACCTATGGTAACCTGTGCCCTAAGCTTCAGTAAATAAACTTCCTGATTAACCAACTAAAATTTTTGTTTGCTTAGCACTTCAGTTGCACATAACGTCGACCTCTTCCAGTAGGGCACTTGCAGAGGCCTGATCTGGCACAGGCGATTTTTGAAAAGAAAATGTATCTTTTAAAAACAAATAAAATCAAACGCACCCGTTCTTCCCATCAATGCCCGCAGGAGTCCGGTCTGTCGAGGGAACTAGTTCGGTGGATGGATGCTCTGCACGGCCTAAACTCTACCTTGGTGCTGACCATACTCTGTCTGGTGGCGGCGTCGCTCACAGAATTTTTCAGCAATTCTGCCGTCTCGTCCGTCATGCTCCCGGTCGTCTTTGATACGGTAACGTACACTGTCGTGCAATACGTTTCTTGTGTTTCAGTGAAGGTGTCCAATAATGAAATATGGATTCGAGATCGAACGAATATATATATATATATGGTTCATTTTGGCACATTGCGCGAGTTTAATTTTCTCAGTTCATTTTTTTGCGCTTCGCTTGCATTGTTCATCCCGATTTCTTTATATTCTTTCCGCGGCCTCCCAGATAGCAACGGCGCAGCTAACATCGCAAGGCCACGGTCTTTCCAGGCCCCTAAGATTCGGGCTTCCTATTCTCTCTCCTTTGAAAGCCACTACATAGGAGTAGCGCCTTTATCAGAATCAGAGTCGGTAGTACGCATGGTAATGCGCCGTCGAATTTAGGCCTTATGTTTAGCACAGTGACATCGGGACTTACGATCTTTACTGAACATTATCCGGATAGCACTACTCGCATTATCACTGAGCCCTGCCTTCGAATCTTCACGTGATTCACTGTAAATATCTTTTTTTTCTTTTTTACCCTTTTTCCATGCCCTTGCTCTATCCCGTTGACGTAAAATCTCGTCTTACCGCAAATAAACGATCACTCATTCACTTCAATGCTCGTAGCCTTCGTAAGAACATAGATGTAATTAATAACTTCATTGCCTCACTTCGCCATGTCTTCACTTTGCATATCGGAGACTTGGCTTTCTGATTCCGACAACATGAGCGGTTTCCCTTCTTATCAACCAGAGTGTTGTCATCGTCCAACTAGCAGTCATGGTGGTGCTGCCATTTTTGTTTCACAAGATGTCACCTACACTCGCAGATTTGATCTGGCAGTTAAAGTGAATCATTGTGAGTCAGTGTGGATAGAAGTCGACCGGTTATTCCTTAATCACAATATGAACTTGATCCTTGGTTGCATTTATCGCTCACCGTCATCTTCCCTTAACGATTTCTTGCTTTCTCTTGATGCAGTATTGTCCAAGCTAGCTTTTGAAAATAAGAATGTGGTGATTGTAGGTGATGTTAATATTAACTTACTTGAGACTGAAGCTCGTACACAACTTACACTGATTGTTTTGCTGGATTTCGTTTTGAATCACTCATTGACTGTCCAACTAGAGTAGCCTCTCGTGGGAGCAGTACGCTCATTGATTACGTCTTATCTAACATATCACCATCGCGTTTCTCCGGGGTTATTAATACTGACATAACCGATCATTTTCCTGTTTTTCTTACATTTAACAATGAAATATATGAGAGCGATAATAGCTACTTCCGTATTTAGTGCAGATACCTTTATTGAAGCCATCAGTGAAACTGATTGGTCGCCAATTAATTCTATGTCTGATCCCGAAGCAGCACTAAACAAATTCTGCACTTTATTTTTATTGGCCGTTTCGACTAACTAACACACGCACTGTAACATACGGGAAAAAAGTATAAATATCCGCACAACCCATAGATGACGGATGGTCTTCTACAAAGTTTAAGAAAGAAGGAAAACATGTACAAGAAAACTAAACGTCAGCCCTTTAATACTGGACTAGCTAGACGTTATAGTAGGTACTGTAAATTACTGAACGTTTTACTTAAACAGGCGAAAGAAAGATACTACGAAAAGGAATTTGATCAGAATAAAAATAACCCCAAAAAGCAATCGCAGTTATTGAACTCTTAACAAATCGTCTGTTGATGCCTCTATAACCAAAATAAATTACAATGGTCTCACTCTTTCTGAGCCCAACGAAATTGCTAATGCTTTTTCGGACTACTTTTCTTCCGTTTACACTAATAACGCCTACATGCGCAGTTTCATAATACTTCGAGCCGTACGACACAATCATTCTTCTTGTTACCAGCTGCACCAAATGAAGTGTGCTCCAGGATTGCTAACCTTTAAAATACAGGGCCTGGCTTCGACAATATTTGTGTCAGGCATTTAAAACTGGTTGCGCATTTAGTTTGCGACACGCACTGCAATATTATCAACCTTATGTTTAAAGAAGGTGCATTCCCTTCTTTTTTAAAAAATGCCAAGGTAATTCCTGTTTTCAAAAAAGGTGACAAACACACAGTTAATAATTACCTACCAATTGCAATTCTTTCCTGCCATAGTAAACTCATTGAGAAATTATTTGTTAAACGTCTTAATAACTACTTAACGAAGTTTAAATTGGTAAAGAACAAGCAATTTGGTTTCCGCCCTGGAAGTTCCACGAATCTAGCTGTTCTATCTCTAACTGACTATATAAAAAAATGTATTCATTCGGGAAACTTAGTTGGATCTGTATTTTTATACTTCGGTAAAGCTTATGACACGGTTAACCATCAAGTCCTGTTTAATAAGCTTGGCTCTTATTGTATAACTGGTCCTGCGCTAACATTCCTAAAAAAATTATTTACATGACCGGCCACACACTGTACATGCAGCAAATACTTTCTCAGTAACAAAATGTATTAACCAAGGTATACCACAGGGATCATGCAGTTCAGGACCCTTTGCTTTTCCTTTTATATATTAATGATCTTCCGGATTCTCTTAACTCCGCCAACTACGTTCATTGCATTTCATACGCGGATGACACAATCATATCTTCATCTGACAAATCTGTTGCTACTCTTAATTCTAAGTTAAATAAGTAACATTATAAAATGCTGTAGCAACACTTACTTAGTTCTTAATCTTCTAAAAACTAAATTTATGTTATTCAAAAGTGCTCAAAGGGCCTTAACTTCTATTCCTGAAGTAAAGCTTGGAATTCATTCAATTCCCGTTAGCACCGACGTCACTTTTCTTGGCATACATCTTGACCCTAACCTTACATTTCGCTCTCACTTCCAACATCTCAAGCGCAAGACTGCGTTTGGTATACGTTCATTAATCAAACCTCGCCCCTTTTTTTTCTCGTGAGGCTCTGCTAGCGTTGTATTATGCGTTCATTCATAGTCACATTAATTACGATTGTTTCATGGGGCAACACGTACGCTTGTCACTTATCATCAATTCAACATATCCAAAATCAGTCATTACGCATTATCATTTCTAGCTCCGTGCAATCCAATGTCTCTTTATTACTTCGCGCGCATAATATCTTGCCTATTAATAATTTGTTCCAGTTTAACATACTCGTCTTACTCCAGAAGTTGCTTCATAATAACCTTACGTTTCCGTTAATTGCAGTTGACCTTTTGCAGAATAAAAATATGACCAGATTTGCAGCTAACAACAATTCTTTGTTACCCATGGTTCATACCAATTACGGCAAAAAAAAAAAACATCTTCCTTCGCTGCAATTTCTATTTGGAATGAATTACCTTCAACTATAGTATCCTGTACTTCTGAAATTTTTAAACATCACCTTAAGCATCATTTCCTGCGATAACATAACAACGATCAGGCGGTGTACCTTTGACTTTTCTCTCACATGTCATTTGTTGTATTTCATCCATACTTTTTTCCGATTTTCTTTTATAACGTGCTTTTTCGCGTTTGAGTGTAAATGACGTCTCTAATGATGCATTTGATCTGTAGATCTTGTTTATAATAACGCTAATTTGCTGACTATTGATATCACCATCAATGTTGTTATTATTAACCGAGGGTCCCACTACAGTTCTTTCACTTCGGGACCCTTGTCTGTATATTTGTCATGTTGTAATTCTTTTTTTTTTTTTGGAACCAATAAATCCGAATCTGAATTACACTGAAATTTCCCCCTAGATCCACATTCAAGCAATATAAATACCTTGGTGTATACATAAATGAAACAAAACCCCCCTCAAGCATGCAGTTAGGTAATCTAAGAATGAAGGGGTAGCGGAATGCGGCAATAATGAAACAGCGCACTTTGGGGCTACAGCAACTATGAGGTGATGTGAGGAATCCGGAAAGGAGTACTGTTGCCACCCCTAACGTTTACGTATTCCCTTGTGTGCTTAAAATTGGACGTCTTCTCGAGGTTCAATGTTAACCAAAAGTTGTTAGGCCATTTGACATTGAGGGCCCACGCTAAGACCAGAAGTGAGGCAGCGCAGCATGACATGCGTTGGGCCACATTCGAAGCAAGAAAAGCGCAGAACAAAATAAGTTATAATAATTACTTAGGCAATATAGATGAAAGGAACAGGCGGTTAAAGTCCACGTGTATATTCACATCAAAAGCGTGGACATGGAATGAAGGAAGAGGTCAAGAAAGTATCCAACTAAGCACAGGGTAAGTGAAAGTGTAAATAGAGAAACAAAAGTCATCAACAAGAAAAGGAGAGAAACAGAGAGTGAATTGAATACAAATGAGGCAAACAAAGAAGACAACGTATATTTACAACAATGGCGAGAAAGAAATTGGAAATGAAATTCTCTACAATACCGCAAAAGACAGTGGATTCATATTTGAGGCTCGACTGGGCGGCCTGACGACAAAAACACAGCAAAGCAAGTATTCGCAGCAGGATTATACATGTGGGGGATATAATAAAAATCCAGTAACAACTCAGCAAATCCTAATGGAATGCGAAGGGATTCAACTAGCGAGACTCGTAGGTAAGGTCTACAAGCGCTGCGATTCAGGGTGGATGGAAACATTAACCATTCAGCAGTCGAGATAAGGAAGAAACGCTCAAAGTATTGATGGAAAAAAGCCGGGAAAGGAGTCGATAACACCGGATTCCTTACAGCGAGCGGTAACTACTCAAGATAGATACAGCGGATTTAAGGAACGGGGAGATTGATTGATTATTGATGTATGTGGTTTAATGGCGCAAGGGCCAATAATGACCAAAGCTCCAGGAAATAGTATGAGGTATTCGATGTGTGTGTTTAATGACCAATGCATAGATGTAACTTGGCTCTATAGTGGCTTGCAATATGTGTCTAATAAATTTCCATATCTTTTAAAACTACGACATGTGAGGTGAGCTATGAATATAATATATATGTTGCAAAAAGGTTGTAAGATTTAAATGTAAGAATATTCGGATAGCACTAATGCCTCACGCGTACCTTGTACTCAAGGGCAGGGAATTAAACAAGAGCTGTAAATACCCCAGTGGCAGAAGTAGCCTTCTGTAAGAAGCTGTGCTACGGATCACGTGTGAGTCTAACGCGCAGTACACAAATGTCATTAAAAACGCTAAAGCTGATTAGCTGTCAAAAAGCAGGTCGTCGCCAAGGAACAATGCTGGATGAAGGAAAATTTGCTGACAGTATGGTAAATAAAAGCTTCTTTTTTTCAAGACATTCCAGCAATACGTGAACGTCTCGCCACGTTTACACCAGATAGGTGGCTCATCGCCGGTCAAGAGGCTTGAATGTGTGGTACATGTGTGCCCGATTCTTATCCGACACATGATAACCTCGCTTCGTCGTGTTTTTGTTATGGGTGGCCAATTCCCTAGCTGTGGCTTAATAACATTAATCTTATTAAATGTTTAGCGTCCCATGAGCGCTGCCTATAGCTTCTAAGCTTTCTTCGTAAAAAATGTTTCAAGTCTATGGCAGGCGCAGCTACAGAGTTGGCGGCTTGTGTTGCTACCGATGTGGCGTTTCCGTGCGCAAGCATACTTCCCTCCTAGCCTCTATGCCACGGAACCCAGCATATTGTGACATGTTGAGTAGACATATATGCTTTACAATGAAGTGAATAAAGAGAATTTAGTACATTATGTATAATTTGAATAAACAACTTTAAAGATCATACAACGCCTAAGGAGTCGGTGAATAAAATCGTACTTTATAAGCTTGCGTTCCTAAAACACGTTCCCAAGCAGACTGTAGTGCGTATGCTTCAGCCGCAAAGATACTCGTGCCCGGGTGCAGCACATCGGACCCAGAAAAGGATGGTCCAAATGCTGCAAAAGACACGGAGGCCTGTGACCTTGATGCGTCAGTGTTATACACCATGCATGAGTACTTCGCCTGAAGTTCACGGAAGTGCATACGACTGTGCTTCTGGGGCGTTCTTTGGCACTTTGATAAACAATACGTCCCATTCAACCCGCAGCCACTGCCACAGTGGTACCAGCTTTGCTGGAGATGTTAGACTGTGTTCTAGAAGTGGGAAACACATTTCTTCATTGTACTTCCCCACACTCAGTGAGTAGGGCTTCATCGCTTTGGGCCGATTAGGAAAATGTAAGGCACAGGACACATCGTGTACAGTTTTTCAACAGGACGTTCAGGATTTATTGTACTTTCAGATAGTATGTGAAGTTGGAATGTGACCTCTGTAGACGGAGTACCCACGCGTTTGATTCCACTTGGTGTGTTACTTCAGGGCCTGTCCTGAAAGCACCGATTGCGAGGCGAATACCTAAATGGTGAACAAAGTGGAACATTTTTAATGAAGTTGGTGTTGCAGAGCCATATATTATAGCACCGTAATCAAGGTGGTGAATGAAGAAGACTATCGGACAAGTTGAAAAGGCACTTCTGATCACTACCCGATGTTGTGCGCGACAGAAATTTTAAAAGGTTCATCGTCTTCAGACATTTCTCCTTCATATATTCAATGGGGGATGAAGGTAAGTTTAGAGTCTAGAATTATTTCTAGTATTATGTGTTCATTGCTCACATACAGTTTATCTCGATTGATCGTAAGAAATGACACTAGATTTGCGCCTTATATTTTTGAGAAGGGTATACAGGTACTTTTTTGGGCCTTTATTCTAGACCCATTTACATCCGCCTATTTAGACAATTTGTTTAGTCCAAGCTCAACCTGTCATTCACAGATAGCGAAATGTTGCACGATTTGAAACATATCTGCTGGTAATCGACATGTACCGAATATAACAGTGTCTGGGATCGTTGTACGCAGCGAAATCACTTTTACTGCAAGAAGTGCGCAACTAAGCAAACCCCCTTGCAGCACACCATTCTCCTGGGTGAATGATCTAGATAACGAATTGCCTACTCGTACGCGAAATGTGTGTGTGTGTGTGTGTGTGTGTGACAGAGAGAGAGAGAGAGAATGCGGGAGAGTATTTCCGCGTTGCATTTTGTTATCAGACGATTCGAAATGTAGATGGATTAACATGCGCGTAGTGATTACATCTTCGACATTTAGACAAAGTTGGTGCTCTGTAGGTTGTTACCTGCCCGTAACAACGTTTAGGGGACAACATACGCATAAGGAGAACACACAGCTTCCCAATGTCAAGTTTTCAATCCTTCTCGCATATAACCGCTCAATTACACATCCGGTCCTCGCGGTACACGTATGAGGCGTGGTTAATTTACATTGCACGTGCTGATGTAGCTCGGTTGCCATAGGAGCCAGCTCACGGGGGGCTTATTTCGATGGGGAGAAATGCAAAAGCGCTCGCGCACTGAGATAATTTAGACGTACGTTAGAGAACCCCAGGTGGTCAAAATATACGCGGAGCCTTCCGGGAACGACGCCTCTCATATTCATTGAGCGTTACGGTGGGACAATAAAAACCGCATAAATCAATACATTATGTATTCTCACTCGTCGATGGCCTTGACTTTCGCCGATGGCTATTCGCCTGATTATCACTATTGCCATTGTTATCGTTAGCTGCAAGAAAAAACCCGGAAATGTGGTAGCGAACAAGTTTTCTCTTATCACACTGTGCGCGCGCTGTGAATGGTGTTGTATATGTGGTTCGGATGTAAACAAGCACGAGCCATTGTTCGTAGATGTATCGGTGTAGGTGAATAAACAGCAGATCGGCGGGACACGTCAGCTCACACTTCCACAGCCGACGACTGTGCTCGCCGCTATCCTTGCGCTATCAGTGTCGCTTGCTTTTCTGGGCACAAGTTCCTCTGATAACGAGTGAGGTTCGCGGCTCGCAGTTCTGGCACGGTCCTCCACAATGCAATGGCAATATCACAAAAGAAGGGACTTGATATTTTGTGATGCTTATTTTAACTTGACGCGTTTAAGCTGCACTTTGTCGGCTAGTTGGATGAATTTGCTTTTTTGCGGGCAGCGTAATGCATTGTGTATGTTATAATAGTGGCAGGAGCTCCGTTATGGTCAGCCCATGGGGGATCTCAGTTTCACTTCTGCCGATGACGAGAATTTGTGTGTCTTATTTCACGTTGGCACGACTTCGAAGCCATGTCTATGCAGATTCGAGAAAGTCACAGTGGGTGCTAGTGTCAGCAATAACTTTAAAAAGAAGCACGCGTGGTGTTCGCAGGCGGTCAAGCTTCGGGTGCACCCGCTGTACCTGGGCATGCCGGTGGCGGTGACTTGCTCGTTGTCATTCATGCTGCCTGCCGCAACACCGTCCAACGCGATCGTCTTCCAGATGGCCGGAATACCAGGAGGCGCAATGGTACGGCGTCCTGAAAGAAAATCAAATACTGTCTTTCTACAGAGAGCCCTTACGCTCATATCATATGCGGTCTTGTCGATGAGCTGGAAAACAATGTTGATGAGTGCAAAAGACAGACCAATAGAACTCATGAAGGGAAGAGCTAAGGAAAGTAAAAAAGAAAGGTGAAGCGACTGCCCTGGCACTAAAACAAGCTTCGATCATTGCTGTTTTGAAAGTTCACTGTGTGAATATCTCATTGTGCTTACCTCAAAGTGTGTTGTTCTTGCTGGCTACAGGCTCCGTATCCTGTAATCAAAATCAATATAATGCTTAATATATGCATTGTGTATGCTCTACTAATTGACTGAAAAAAAAATCTTTTAATTTTTTTCTATATACGTACGAGCGCATTTCGACAATCCACATGCAATTGAGGGGACTCACACATACAATCAACGGTTCAGAAATGAAGGCGAACAAATCGAGCGCAATTTGTGACGGCTCGTCCCACTGAAGAATTCGTACTATAGACGAAGATGGCCGAAAAATCTTTGCATTGCGGCAAGTCGCATTGCGGCTTTTTATGCGGCATAACTGTCGTGACGGATTTATGCCATACGTAAGGATGAAAGAAAAAAGAACATGTTTTCTTATGGTCGCAGTATTCTTCGTTCGAAGTCCTGTGACCGGGGAGTATCTCGGTTGTGCTAAAGCTAGGCGAAGCCGGCTGGTCGGCTGGCGCGACGTGAAATGACGCGGCTGATGTCGTGTCACGCAACGCGCAGGCATGAAACTGGTTCTAGCAGGTTTGATTACACTGATCCTGACTCGGCGCTGACACGTCCTCTCTGCTCTCACCGGAGGCCAGGCCAAACTTAGGGGTCCACGCTGTTGCTCGACGCCGCAAATGCTTTTGAAAATGTAATTGTAACTGTTTGCGGAACATGTTCACCTCGAATATGAAGACGGATGCATGCAGAACCGCGACCGGGATAATCTAACGATTATATTCGAATTCTTTTACTTTCTAGGGCTTCGACAGTGGTACGAAAGGTGCTTCACATACGTTATCCCCACGATTGGCTGCTCATATAGAATCGAGCGAAAGGACTCTCCATGCAACGCAGGCCAATATCTCTTGCTCTTGCCGCTGTCTCTCGAGCAATTGAATTATAATAGAGACCATTGCGTAGACACGGACGACGAAAATCACCCATGGAGTGCTCAGACTTTCGCCAGGATGGAGTATTTAGCTCGGGTGCCACCGTCTAAATACATGTAAAATTGGAATTCGTCTTTCTTCACAACCACTGCACCAATTTTGGCGAGTTTTGTTGCATTAGAAGAAACATTTTAAATCTTGTGACTGTTAATGGGTTTAGATTTTTTTTAAAGTTTTTTTTATTAAAAAGTGGCGAAAATCAAACTTTTCAGGAAACGAAACTATTAAGTTTACAAATCTAACTCAGCTGTGAAAAACGATGTCACAGTTATGTGAATTGCATATAATAGTACATCTACAGTGGAAAAAAAATTTATATCTTACACATGAATTTTAAAAAAAATAGTTATACGGAAATAGAGATTTTGCAGAACCCTTGTACACAACGTAACAAATCACCCTAACATATATTCACGCAAGATATAAAATGACATACCAAGTTTGTGCGCTTTCAATGGCCTTGTGGATATTGTTTACAGAACCGCAATATCTGTTTTGATGTAGAGGTATTAATTTGTAAACTTCGTGCTCCTATCTTTTTCAAACTTTCCAATATTTGAAAATATTTTTAACGAAATGTAGGCGCTAAATCGAAATTTCACTTCGAAGAGACACTATAATTTAAGTTTCTCTTTCTAATGCAGCAAATCTCATTAATATCGGTCCAGTGGTTATCTCAGAAAAATGTTTCTGCATTTTAAGTGTATTTGAATAGGCCGCGTCGGAGTTGGGCCCGAGTTAAAGCTTCCTCTTAACATGGCAATCCACCAGATGATTTTGCGTATTTATCTCCGTGCGTAGACAAAAGAAAGACAATCGGTTATTATAACAGTCACAAGACGGTTACTACGTTCAGGAGATGGCGCTTTCAGCGTGCAACTGCTGTAGGTCAACAAAAAAAATAAAAAAATAAGTTTTCCATGCTGGCATAACATACGAGCCGGTAATCAGGGCTGCCTCGGAAAGTCATCGTGTCTCGTATAACCAACCTCAGGAGAGACATTTTTTTTTTTCAGATCGGGCACGGACTCTTCCTCACCGCGTTGTGCGTCTCCGTGGTGATCATCTCGGCCTGCACGTGGGTACGTTTCGTGCTCGACCTCGGCGAGTTCCCAACCTGGGCCACGGACAACGCGACTTTCTTCTACAACGGCACCCGCAGCGCTGAGCCCGAAATGCGCCCTGCGGGCTACTGGCAAATGTGACAGCTACGACTACGCCGCGGTTTACTCGAGGACGCACCATCTTTCAGCTGCCTCTTTGATGATTTACTTATTCTTTCTGCGTACACTTGTGTCGCTCAAATGTTCTAATCGCACCACTGACTGTACTCTTCTTGTCTCGCCGTAATAGCAGCGCGTTATAGCTTAACCCAGCTGCTGGTATTGGGAAGTACGAACAGAACTACCATCTGGACAGGCTGTCACGTCGAGCGGTGTGCCAGCGTCGATATTGCTACGTGGAAGTGCAACGGGTAGGAAAACTATAAACCAGACAGCACAACGGGTCAACGCGCCTTGCTTCGTTTAAGCTGCTGCAACAACGACGAATTAAAAGATAGTAGTGTTTATATATTGTTACGCGGAACGGCGTTGACCTGTGCCCCGGAGAACAAATGCCGTCGACACATTTCTTTCGTTCTACTCACCACATAAGCACACAGCACTTCTAGTCTGCAATTTCGAGAGTTCCGGTTGAGACTTAAGCTAATTTAAAAGCCGTATAGAAGGTCGCGGTGCGCAATTGACGCAAGTAAGTTTTCCAGTTATGTATTATTCGCGTTGTGGCTAATGTATTAATCAAGGTAATGTGGCAGCGCATATACTTATACGCTATAGTAGATCGTTCTTACTGTGCTTATGACATCTAAAGGTCAAACGCGTCTGATGTTTGACAAACACTTGTTTTTGCATAATTCACTGTCATCGAGAACAACTTGAAAACGACTCTTTTTTTTTGGCTAACCTTATCGCCTCCTTCCGCATTTCTTTATTGCGATACCAATTGCCTCAAGCTAGCGCCTAGTCCCCTTAAGCTGCTCGCCTTCAAGATATTCAAATGGCCATTCGTGGAATGTGCAAACGTCGTTTGGTTCCCTCACACAACGACTAAATTAGCCAAAAACTGGGAGGAGTGTAAAGCCATAATATTTGTTCATAATGAGTACAGGCGCAGTGACTCACCCACTCGTCTTCTAGCTGCATCTTGTGTGAAAACGCTATCGGAGAGAACACCTACGATAAAGAAGGGTGCCTAACGTTTTTGTTCTAACTTGTTCATAAAAACTTTGAAAAAGCCGCGTCGAATTACGCATTGTTTTCCAAACTCGGCCTACATGTCAAAACCATCGAAATATGCTAACTGAATATTCCTATCAATATATCTTTTAAACCTTTTTTTTTCACTAGCTGTGCGAGAATGGAATCAACTGCACCCATCTATCACAAGCGCCAAATCACTTCCTGAATTCACTAGTACCGTTGAAGGTTCTAAAGGACTAAATTTGTCCTAACCAGGAATTACGCCACCCCCCCTTCCCTCGCCCAGAATCATTGTTCGTTGCCTCCTCGGGTAACGGTTGTTATTGCTTACTTTTTATTCTTTACCATTTATTTATTTCATTTATTATTTTATTTTATTTTTATGCAGTTATTTACCCCATTTCTTCCGTTTCAAAATGAGTTATGCAATGTTAAATGGCTGTTTTTAATATCTGAGCGCACTTGAATCTCTGTCAAACACAAACACAATAGTATTTGACAGAGATGCATGAAAAATGCAGTTTATACATTTATGCAACCACTCTTTTTTCTTTTCTTTTTGTCACTAAACCTTCCCTCTTTTTTTTCTCTCGATTCCTTATACTTGTATTAAATGGATATTTGCATATTTGCAGCATTTTCCTATTTTTGTATTGACTTTCTGTATTGCCCTCCTGCTATGCTCTTGGTTGAAAACAGATGTGCTGAAAACAAAATGAATAATATGGACACTGAAAGCGAATTTTCGCCGTTGCCGTCAGGTTCCATATATATATTTAGGTATATGTATCTATATTGCGCGCCATGCCATATGGCGTGCGGTATATGCGGGTTATAAAGCCCCACCATTCTATCACTATAGTTCACTATAGTTGTTAATACGAGATCTTACATTCTTGACAGAATTATTCCTCCCACATAAATATAAAAAAATTATCGTCATCATCATCGTCGTCGTCGGCGGCGGCGGCGGCGGCGGCGGTAGCGGCGGCGGGTTGACCTCGAGTTGACCTCGAGGTCAACCTCGAGTTGACCCTGCACTCGAAGTGCTCCTTGAGGGCGGTTTTTCATTTCACAAATCGCCCTCCCCTGGAAACACGCCTTTAGTGACGGAAAGCTCGAGCGATTTACTCGAGAATCTCAAGGCAGCCTCGCAGCTACCATGAAAAGAAAACAACTACGAAGATTCATGTCGTTAGTGCGTGTGTGGCCTGTGTGCGTGTGTTGATTGCGCGAGCGCCATGCAGCAGTCGCCCCATCGGCGCTGTTTGTACTCGGGTGGATAGTCACTGCCTACGCTAATCCAAGGACGGCGAAGCACACCGCGGCAAAGCGAACGTCTCTATAAACGAACAGCTGCGTTCACTTGAATTTGTGCAATTTTCTTTAATTTGATGCAGCTAGTTGCGGTAAGGAAAATAAGAAATTTACTGTAATTTCGCGCGGACCGTATGCAATTGGTGCAATTTAAAGTCATAAGCAATAATTACGTAACCATAGCTTCAAACCATACAGTTTAATTAACTTATCATCTCTATGAAGATCCAAGCCCAACTAGGGAGTCACCAACCATGAAATGGCATTCAGAATTATACCTGTATGTATACACAGGTGAATGTAATGTTCTGTTTGAGTAAAATAGACGGAATAGCAATGCAACAGGGTAGAGTTTTTTTGCGCATCACATTAATTTTTATTCCGATAAGAGAAGGTGTAGCAGTGTAGTGACAGCTCCTAGTACAGACATTGCTAGCAAGTGGTAGCACATATATCTCCCACATCTTTATTGCGAACATTCCAGCTCTCTGTAGGGTTCATATCGTATTGACCGCAAATAAAGAGGGGGACCGCGGAAGAGAACACACAACACGACACGGGCGATATCTTTCAACTGTAGGGTTCACAGTGAACGCATTAGATCGCTGTATGTCGGTCTTGCTGCGCAAGCGGTAGACCAGCTGAAAAATGTTTCTTTGCAAATAAAAATAAATAAAACTTAAAATAAATAATAAAATTAATGTAAAAAAAAAAAGAAATCGCTGTCTAGAACACGTCTTAAAAGAATGTATTAGTACGAAATGTAAACTAAAGAAAGCGAATATAGTACCTAAGCTAGTTTTCGTGGACTTTTTTTATCATTGTATGGTTATTACCAACCCCTCCTCTTATGCAGGAACCAGGTTGCCAATGCACGCAAGAAGAGCAACTGCCTTTCCAACTGTGCTGTGTATGCTGTGCTTGCATTGGCGTGCAAGTGGAGGAGAGGTCCAGTTAATGTCCTGCTGCATTATAATAGCCGTCGAAATATTCTGCCTAAGGCATCTATCACCTTTCTGACATCCTATACCAGCTCAAACTGCACCACTAAAAGCAGTTTGACTGCATGGATTTGCCTTCACAGACACGTTGTAGCTGAAGTCAATGCATTTTTCATCCAGACGTCTTTTCTTCAGTCATACTTATTAAGACAGTATGTACCCCTTAATAATTTCTGCTCAATCTAAGTGTCAATGTTGTTCTGAAACAATAAATTAACATTATTCTTGTCTTTTTGCACTTTGATATTATGGAAATACAGCGTGAAATCTTATCCTACAAACAGAAGCAGTAATGAAGGAGAAGAAAGGGGGTTAACCGCGAGGGGCGCGATTTTTCATAATCATATCATGAGAAGCCAACAAGCAACGTCACCAAAGACAACAAAGGGGAAATTACTTGTACTTACTAACTGAATTAAAGAAATTATAAATTAATGGCAATGAAAGTGGATGAAAAAAGAACTTGCCGCAGGTGGGGAACGATCTAGTTCTAGTAGTCGTACTAGCTAGTTCTAGTAGTAAAATATAAATACACAACAAAATGTACAGAAAAACGGCGCCGCGGTAGCTCAATTGGTTAGAGCATCTCACGCGTAATGAGAAGACGTGGAATCGTTCCCCACCTAGGGCAAGTTGTTTTTTCATCCACTGTCATTGCCATTAATTTGCCGTCTTGAAGGTAAACAAATCTGCCCATTGGTCGTTCCATCTGTGGCCTCAGAAGTCAATCAGGCTCTGTCACCATATGCACAAGTACAATATTACCCATCATAACCGCGATTAACAACCGCAACGTCAGTCACCGATGAAACACTACGAAACAATGAGCAGCGGACAAATGCCGGCACAAATTATCTTGGTTCTCAGCCACGCCATAGAATAAAGAAACAACTTAAGAGAAGGGAAACTGTACCTTCTGCAGTGGTAGGAAAATAAGAAGCGGCAGCGCATGGAACTTATTTAGGTGTACGCCAGATGACGGTGCTCAATCCGGAAGCGGAAGTGCGTTTTTTAGAGCAAAAACCAATATGGCCGCATTTCGCCGGTAGCGTACACTGGTACGCGCCGTGCTTGCCTTGCCGGCTATGCGGCATGCCTCAATGCCTTGGCTGCCGCGTAGCTTGTGCGTTCTAATTGCCAGGAGAGCAAAAAGCCTCTACTGACGCCCATACAAACAAGCCACAAGTGAGTGAACAGAACGTGCGACTTTATTGGCAGAAGACAAGCAGTGTACATTATTGTGCAATCATCATCATCATCAGCCTGGTTACGCCCACAGCAGGGCAAAGGCCTCTCCCATACTTCTCCAATAACGCCGGTCATGTACTAATTGTGGCCATGTCGTCCCTGCAAACTTCTTAATCTCATCCGTCCACCTAACTTTCTGCCGCCCCCTGCTACGCTTCCCTTTCTTTGGAATCCAGTACGTAACCCTTAATGACCATCGGTTATCTTCCCTCCTCATTACATGTCCTGCCCATGCCCCCCCCCCCCCCCCCATTTCTTTTTCTTCATTTCAACTAAGATGTCATTAACTCGCGCTATTATACACTTTTCTCTTGAGGGATAATGGCAATCTGCTGTTCATGATCTGAGAATGCCTGCCAAACGCACCCCAGCCCGTTCTTAATCTTCTGATTATTTCTGTCTCATGATCCGGATTCGCCGTCACTACCTGCCCTAAGTAGATGTATTCCCTTACCACTTCCAGTGCCTCGCTACCTATTGTAAATTGCTGTTTTCTTCCGAGATTGTTAAAGATTACTTTAGTTTTCTGCAGATTAATTTTTAGACCCACTCTTCTGCTTTGCTTCTCCAGGTCGGTGAGCATGCATTGCAATTGGTCCCCTGAGTTACTAAGCAAGGCAATATCATCAGTGAATCGCAAGTTACTAAGGTATTCTCCAATAACTTTTATCCCCAATTCTTCCCAATCCAGGTCTCTGAATACCTCCTGTAAACACGTAAACACGCTGTGAATAGCATTGGAGAGATCGTATCTCCCTGCCTAACGCCTTTCTTCATTGGGATTTTGTTGCTTTCTTTATGGAGGACTACGGTGGCTGTGGAGCCGCTATAGATGTCTTTCGGTATTTTTACATACGGCTCGTCTACACCCTGATTCCGTAATGCCTCCATGACTGCTGAGGTTTCGACAGAATCATACGCTTTCTCGTAATCAATAAAAGCTATGTATGAGGGTTGGTTATATTCCGCACATTTCTCTATCATTTGATTGATAGTGTGAATATGTTCTAATGTTGAGTAGCTTTTACGGAATCCTACCTGGTCCTTTGCTTGACAGAAGTCTAAGGTGTTCCTGATTCTATCTGCGATTACCTTAGTAAATAGTTTGTAGGCAACTGACAGCAAGTTGATCGGTCTATAATTTTTCAAGTCTTTGGCGTCCCCTTTCCTATGGATTAGGATTATGTTAGCGTTCTTCCAAGATTCCGGTACGCTCTAGGTCATGAGGCATTGCGTATACAGGGTAGCCAGTTTCTCTAGAACAATCTGCCCATCGTGCAATAGCAGAAATAAAATTTGCATGTCGAGATACGCTGGAATCATTGACGCGAGCTCGTAAACAGCTCACCATCGTCGTCGTACGTTGCAGTTTGGTAAGGAGCGACAACTAGCGGCGCAAGGAGATTGGACAGTGTCCCACCTGTTTACAGCGGTAGTCGCCGTTAAAGACGAGCAACTTGCATGGCAGCAGGCATCTGATGCCGCAGCCAACACATCAACATATACTACTCGGCATTTTAGCGTTAAATCCTTCCCAACCTGCACGTTAAATTAAATTAAATTATGGTGTTTAACGTGTCAAAACCACTTTTTGATTATGAGGCACGCCATAGTGGAGGACTCCGGAAATTTCGACCACTTGGGGTTCTTTAACGTGCACCTAAATCTAAGTACACGGGTGTAACCTGCACGTTTCTTTTTTTTTATTCGGGGGCCGCTAATGTGTTGCTCACACTTGGTGTCCCACTTTGTCTCGATATAGACAAGTCGCTTTCGTGAACATCACTTTCGGCAGCCATTTTTGCGGGCTTTTCCACCCATACGGCTATCTATTTCATACACTTCGAACCCTGTAAGCACGTATGCTGGTCTCCGTTCATGCCTAATCGCGGCCTAGAAAGGCCAGAGGCACAATTTTTGCCCATGGCTGCAGCAGGAAAGGGTGAACGGGGAGCACGAATCACGGTGCGTGTAAATTGTGAGTCTATGTTGCTCTGCAGACTGCAGGAGCGAATGCTTACTTCGAGAGACTGCTTCCCAATGCAACTGACCGGGCCGCCACATTCGAGAAGTATAACACGGCGCCGACAACCAAGTGAGATAACAGCGAAATCAATGATCAAAACAGCAATCAATGACCGCATAGGGTTCAAACACTACATTATACATTGGCTACGAAACATATGGCAACAGTGAGCATTCACGTACACGGGTCTCTTACGGTACATTCAGCCGCCTACATACAGGCATAGTGCTTGCCTTCGTCGCACGTGGTGGTCTGGTAACGAGCGACAACCAGCAGCGGAAACACATTGGACAGTGTGTCCCACCTGTTTGCAGCGGCAGTCGCCGTTAAAGATGAGCAACTTGCATCGCGAAGCAGTCGGGTGACGCAGGCATCTGCTGCCACAGGCTACACAGCGACATGGACTACCCGGCATTCTAGCGTTGTCCCCTTTCCAACATGTACGTTTCTTTTCTTTTGGGGGTCGCTAATGTGTGACTCACATTTGGTGTCCTACATTGTCTCAATGTGGACAAGTCGCTTTCGTGGACATCACCTTCATCAGCCACTTTGGCGGGCTTTCCAGCCATGTGGCCATCGACTTCATACACGTCGGACCATGTAAGCATTATGCTGGTCTCGGTTAATACCTAAACGCGGCCGAGAAAGGCAACAGACACAATTTGCCCATGGCTGCAGCGGGAAAGAACGAACGGAGAGCACCAGTTACAGGGCGTGTACACTGGGACTGTATGTCGCTGTGCGGACTGCAGGAGCAGATGCTTACCTCGAGAGACTGCTTACCAACGCAACTGACCAGGCCCACACATGCGACAAGCGTAACACGGCAACCACAACCTAGTGGGGCAGCAAAACCAGATTCTTCAAACAATCACTCCAGTGTAATTTGCGCAAAGACCCAGGATATCGAGGGAGAATCATCAACGCGACTAGGAATATGGAAAATGAGAAAGCCTGCATTCAAGAGAGAAGCCACTCTGCTCTGCAAGCATTGAAGGCTCAAAACAACAAGAAAAGTAAAATGGTGCATAGCACACGGTGCGTAGGGTAATGCAAGACACATGCTGATGCTGCATCAGCTATTTCAGGAGAGGAATTGCGCATGGCAACATACACTGGAAGATAGTGCTACAGATATGGTACGCTACCAGATAGCGAGTGGTATTACCTATCAGGGAAATATCGGTTGACCTTTATGTTTGGATGAAGATGAATGATCTCTAACAAGAATGGGCAATGAAAAAGTTTGTATTTACAGAAGAAAAAAATTACACTTGGCACAAATGCAACTGACATGGCCAGCAAGCTGACTAAGGGCAAACGGACGGAACTCTTTTGGCCAGCGTCGTCGGTGCTTGGTCAGAAGTTGCAGGTTCATCTGAACAAAGAGAATTTCTAGAAAGTCCTTTATGAGTTACCTGGATGACTCAGCCAAATGTCCGTGCTAATGGAATGGTTGCTGAAGCTCTTTTCACTCTAGACGCAGTCCTCTGCAGACTTGATATCCAAATTCTTCTGCTTGCACTTCTTTGTTCGTGGTGTAAAAGCCTTGTGAATTCGGCTCCAGTCCCTTCCTTTTGGTGTAGATGGGAGCTCCTGTAATTACCAAGGTGTGGTTGGTATAGACTCTGTTGGGGCAAAACAGTGACACATGAGATACAGCACAGATTAGCCAAACTAATGTAGTGTTTTGTTTTATGTTCGAACCAATTATACTGAATCATAAATATGAAAAAAAAATGATTCATATCTGCTGCAAACAAATGACATGTATTTCAAGATTAGCAAGCCAATACAGCATATATCAAGCATATTTATTTCTGAACCAGGCGTTGTTTACCTTGTAGTAGCAGCCAAAGTCAACGCAATGGCCTTGTTGTAGCAGGCAGCAGCTTCTGTTTAGTGCGTGGAGTGTGTTCATTGCTGTTTAGTGCGTGGAGTCCTCATTACTGCATGTCTGAAACAGAAATTTTGACTGCATCAGAAATTGAAAAACCACAATTTTGCAATATGAAATGCAAAAAAGGTGTGACATATGTATTGTAATGGTTTGCGACTGCAGAACACATGCAAATGTACACTGTCTGTTCTAGGCTGCTTAAGCAGCATGTTAAATAAATATTGCTATTCTCCATAAAATTGATGTCTGGCTAGCTACAATGCATGTCAACAGCTGAAGTATTATTAAGATCACAAATGAGAACATTTGACGCTCATTTATACACTAGAAGAGAGCACACTGTTGGTTCAACGAGCAAATGCATGAAAGTCATGAAGCTTTTCGAACAGATGCATTATTTTTCTGCACGAACGTGATGCACGACTTCACTACTGCAAAAATAAATTCCCTGCGGTAAACCAAACGGAACAGCAAGAACATTTGGAACCAACAAGTGTAAAATATGGTTGAATTATCATGATTGCAACTATTCAATACATTAACTTCTGTACATTCACTTCATTTTACCAAAGGATTATTCGGTTTTGTGGACGAAAGAAGTGGCCGGCGGACTCGAAAAAAAAAAACGTTTTATATGTATATTGATAAGGCTACTCAGTCACCTATAGCCACGGCTACAATAGGATTAAAAATGAGACGCGCGTTCCGATATCGCTCTTTCTTTCCTGATTGTGTGTGTATAACGAGAGCCTTGCAAGTAAAGGTTTATTTCGGAAACAGAAACGGAGGATCCTGACTGCTCATATGTAATGCAGGATTTAGTTCGGTAGCTTGTCTCCGCCTGTAAGTTAATGAGGCGTGTATTACATAACTATTCAAGCAGCGGCGTTGAACGACTCACTGTTATTGCCGTTGTCAGCCGCAGCAGAATCCAGCTCCCGTTTCGCTGCAGACGTGTACCGAATGGCTCATGACCGAAACCTATTTTTCGGGCTTCCCCGCTTGCAAACGTCACTGCACCTCAAGTTGCATAACGCGAGATAACGAAGCGTAATGAACTTGTTTTAGCAACAAAGAAGCAAAGTGTACGAACGAATGAATCCGTGCCACCGTGTACTCGAAAATACCGAGAAAAATTTTTAAATCCAGGCTAGAGGTCACGTGAAAGATCGATGATGCTGAACGCTATGTTTATAGTGACAGAGAAATAATAAACTTACTAATAAATAGTGCAATATTTTATTAGCAATGATAATTTTGCCCTCTTCTTATGTAATAAAAGTGCTTCGGTAATTGTAAGAGAATGTTTGTAAAATAAAATTGCGCTTATTACGGCGCGTCTAGCCGGAAATTTTGAAACTAACATAAGCATCCCGAACTGATTGTACTATGTAGGTTTTGTTATCAGCGGGGCGCTCTCGATTGTTTCGCCCTCTGTGGCCATTTGTTGAACTTGAGAGTGTACGGGCCCTGCCATGCGCCGTGTTCTCAGCTGCTGGGGTGCGATTGTTGCCAGACCTCAAACACAGCTCCCGCTTGCTCTATCAATCGAACGCTCACAGTGGCAGCGTTGCCGAGCTAAAGTTGTGCATTGCGCCGTGTAGTGGTTTGATTAGGAAGACGAACTACCGGAAACACATATTTGTCTTAAGTAATGGGACTTTTGATAAGCACACTTAGGAATAGTCTCGATATCAGACGCTTTTTTCTGTCGGTAAACTTCACTTGAGTCGAGGACGTATTTTCAAGGCGTTCCTCGCAGGAGGAAAGGTAACGCAGCGGCGCCTTGAGTGAAGAAGGCCCTGTCGCTTCAACTTGGCTGAGTCCAGGAGAAGCTTCAAGTGAAGGCGGGTTTAAGAATACGGGGTTCCTCTCTCTCTGTTAAGGTCCTCAATAATTTGTTGTTACTCCTCTGCATTGTTGTTGAACAGAACAATGTCATCGGCAAACCGACAGTTGCTGAGATATTCGCCGCCGATCCTTACTACTAAGCCTTCCCAGTTTAATAGCTTGAATACTTCTTCCAAACACGCAGTGAATAACATTGGAGAGATTGTGTCTCCCTGTCTGACCCCTTTCTTTGTAGGTATCTTTCTCCTTTTCTTGTGTAGAATTAAGGTAGCTGTTGAATCTCTGTAGATATTTCGCAAAGTATTTACGGAAGAGTTCTGTACACCTTGACTACGTAATACCTCTATGACTGCTGGTATCTCTACTGAATGAAATGCCTTTTCGTAATCTATGAAAGCCACAAGAGAGGCTTATTTTACTTTTAGGAATTCTCGATAACCTGATTAATAACATGAATGTGATCCATGGTAGAGCACCCCTTCCTGAAGCCAGCCTGTTCCCTTAGTTGACTAAAGTCCAGTGTTGCCCTTATTTTATTGGAGGTTATTTTGGTAAATATTTTATATATTACAGGAATAAGCTAAAGTGCTTATAATTTATCAATTCTTTAGCGTCTTCCTTCTTGTGGATTAGTATAATGTTTGCATTCTTCCGGTTTTCTGGGACCCTTGCTGTCGATAGACACTTCATATGAAGAGCCGCCAGTTTTCCGAGCATTATGCCTCCTCCATCTTTGATTAAATCGACTCTTATTCCGTCCTCTCCTGCCACTTTCCCCGTTTCATGCCTTGCATCATTCTGACATCACGTGTAGTTATAGGAGGAGTTTCTGTATATTGTTCATAATTGTTTCGAATAGATTATTCCTGAGTCCTCTGGGTACTGTGCAGGTCAGCAAAAAATTTTCCCGCTGCTCTTATTATACCTTCGAGATTGCTGATGATATTGCTACAGAACAGCCGCCATAGTGTGGCTGCACTGAGGAGGAAGAAGACGACGTGGGCCCGCTTGATATAGCGTCGCCATTTTGGCCTTCCGTTAGCGTCCTTGTAAATAAATTGTATACAGCATTGGGCTTCAGCTACACGTAACATTAATTTGGTGGACGTGGACGTTCCCCGTACCCGTCATGGAGCTTCGCAGCGGTCGCAACGGCGACAGTGCCACTTCGGCTCCTGTTGGCGGCACTTCATCTACACAACCGTCTCCGCCTGCATCCCCGACTTACGTCGCCGTTTCCCCCCCTCGGGATCCTGGTGTTTTCAACGGAGTCGGCAGTTCTGATGTTGACGACTGGCTCCGCTTACACGAACGTGTCAGCACCAGTAACAGGTGGGATTCGACTATTATGCTTGCGAACGTTCTTTTTTACCTCGACGGAGCTCCACTTGCATGGTTCCAGACTCACGAAGAGGAGATCTCGAGCTGGTATCTCTTCAAAGGGAAGCTTCGCGACCTTTTTGGCGATCCGTTCGGTCGCCAAGTCAATGCCAAGAAAGCCCTTTCCACACGTGTACAGACGTCGACCGAGTCCTACGTGCCGTACATTTTCGACGTCTTGTCCCTTTGTGCCAAGGCTGACCCGACCATGTCTGAGAACGATAAGGTTAATCACGTCCTCAAATTAATTGCTGACGACGCCTTCAATTTACTGGTGTTTACGAACGTCACCAGCATCGATACGATCCTTAAGGAGTGCTGCCATCTCGAGCATGCTAAAAGCCGCCGGGTATCCCAGCACATCAGGCGACTTCCCAAGACAGCTGCTACGTCACCCTGTGAGGACCTCTTTCACCAGCCGTCGCGATGTGACAACTTGACCCGCATCATTCGTCGTGAGGTTGAAGCGGCATAACCAGCGGCCCCTTCATTCCCGTCACCTGATCATTCTCCGGTGACAATCTCATTGATCCAGGCCGTCGTCCGTCAAGAGTTGTCCAACGTCGGCCTGCACTCCATTTGTTCCGTATGCTCGGAACCTCTCTCCACGCACGTCCCCAACGCGCTCTTCTTACTCTTATGGACAACGCAACCCCTCCGAATGGCGAACCGTGGACGACAAGCCGATCTGTTTTATCTGCCGACGCATTGGACATGTCGCTCGCCACTGCCGCAGCCGCTGGATTTCTCCGACACGCGATTCTCCTAATTACCACCCTCGCCCGTATAGCACATCCTTTTCCTTCGCCCCTTCTATGCCGCTCCATCATCTGACCCTGCGACACCTTTGACACGACCCCGCAACTCTCGCTCGCCTTCTCCCTCCCGTCGTCAATCTCGTTCGCCCCCGTCACGCCGTGCTCCGTCTCCGACCTACTCGCCGCACCCCCGACCGGAAAACTAGACAGTGCAGCTTCTGGAGGTGAAGCTGCAATGAAGACATTAGCACGAAATCCTCGCTTCACATTGCCAACGAACAAGAATCTTTTGGACGTTCTCGTCGACAATGTTCCTGTGTGCGCGTTGATTGACACCGGGGCGCATGTGTCCATTATGAGTGCTGCTGCTCTTCGCCGTCGGCTCAAGAAAGTTCTGACGCCCTCCCCAAACCGAGTTGTACAAGTCGCCGACGGAGGGACTGTCGCTATTGTTGGCATGTGTTCTGTCCGACTCACATTGCTGAGAGACACACCGTCGTTCTCTTCACCGTCATTGAGCATTGCCCTCACGAACTCACTCTCGGTCTAGATTTCCTTGACAATAATTCTGCCCTCATTGACTGTTCGGGCGGCTCCCTTCGCCTTGACTTGCCTCTTCTTGCCGGCCCTGTAGACCCGCCTCCAAGCCGTTTGAGCTGCGTGGATTTTATTCGCCTACCAGCTCACTCTGTGACACACGTCGACTTGTTGTCCTCACCAGCTGTACCTGATGGTAATTACGTGGTCGCACCAATTCCAGCAGTTTTACTTACACATGGTGTTACCGTGCCGCACACTGTGCTCACAATTACTGGCAACCGCACCTGCCATCCCCTTGTCAATTTCGCGGTAACCACGCAAGTTCTGCCTCAGGGGATTTCAGTGGCTATAATTAGCGCTTTGCAGGATGATGAGATCGAACCATTCACAGTGAAAGATCGTTACAGCTCAGCCCATACCGTGACGTCATCGCACGGTACTGACGTCGACATTGAGAAAATGGTTTCCTCTGACCTTACACCTGCTCAAGCTGAAGCTCTTTGCCGCGTTCTTGAAGGCTATCGCGACATCTTTTACTTTGACAATCGAACCTTAGGTCAAACGTCCGTCGTGACCCGTCGCATAAACACTGGCGATGCCAACCATATTCACCGACGTCCATATCGTGGTTTCTGTGTCAGAACGAGCTGTTATCCAACAGGAAGTCAGAAAGATGCTTGCAAAGGACATTATCGAGCCTTCCTGTAGTCCCTGGGCCTCTCCCGTCGTAGTTGTCAAAAAGAAGGATGGAACGTGGCGTTTTTGTGTAGATTATCGCCACCTGAACAAAATCACAAAAAAGGACGTGTACTCTTTGCCACGTATAGATGACGCTCTAGACTGCCTGTACAGTGCCACCTATTTTTCTTCTATCGACTTACGGTCCGGCTACTAGCAGATATCCGTCAACGACATGGAGCGAGAGAAGACTGCATTTGTTACCCCTGACGGCCTTTAGCAGTTCGAGGTGATGCCTTTCGGTCTCTGTAGCGCGCCCACCACCTTCGAACGAATGATGGGCTCTTTGCTTCAGGGGTTCAAGTGTTCCACCTGTTTGCGCTATCTGGAGGACGTCATCGTTTATTCGCGCACATTTGACACGCATCTAGACCGTCTTTCAGCGATTCTTGACGTGTTCCGCCGCGCCGGTATCCAGCTGAACTCGTCAAAATGTCTCTTCGCTCGCCACCAAATCACTGTCCTTGGACACCTCGTGGAAGCCAGAGGCGTGAGACCTGATCCGGACAAAATTCGCGCCGTTACGAACTTTCCTGTTCGTAACGGTGCGTAGTGTTTCCGTATTGGCGTAGACCTGCTTGGTCCGTTTCCTCTCTCGGGCTCCGGAAATAAATGGGTCGCCGCCGCTACTAATTATGGTACGCGGTATGCAATCACCAGAGCCATCCCGACAATTTGTGCTACTGGCGTTGCTGACTTTATGCTCCATGACATAATTTTAGTGCGCGGTGCTCCGCGCCAATTACTCACCGACCGTGGCCGCAGCTTTCTGTCGGCAGTCGTCGAGGACATCCTCCGCTCCTGCTCGACGAAGCACAAGTTCAGCACGTCCTACCACCCACAGACCAACGGCCTCACGGAGCGCCTCAACCGGACCATCACCGACATGCTTTCGAAGTACGTAGCGACCGACCACCACGACTGGGATCTTCACTTACCATATGTGACGTTCGCGTACAACGCCGGCTATTCACCATACTATCTCCTATATGGCCGAAAACCCGCGTTGCCCTTAGGCACTTTGTTGCCCTCGGCCAAACGTTTAGCCACTGAATGAGCCCGCGACGCGATCGCACACGCCGATTACACGCGCCAGCTCACCCGCACCCATCTCGAGGCTTCACAGGAGCATCAGAGACGCCTCTATGATTGCCACCATCGAGACGTGCACTTTACTCCGGGTTCTATGTTGCTTCTCTGGTCACCCATTCGACGTGTGGGCCTTTCCGAAAAGATGCTGTCGCGCTACACTGGCCCATACCGTGTGGTGCGACAAGTGAGCGTTGTCACGTATGAAGTCATCCCCGCCGACCTCTCAGCGTCATCGTCGGCTGCAAGTGAGATCGTTCACGTGGCGAGACTAAAGCCATACCACGCACCTTTAACCGCGGATGTGTAGATTAAGCACCGGGACGGTGCTTCTACTGCCGGGGGTGATGCTACGAAACAGCTGCCACAGTGTGGCTGCACTGAGGACGAAGAAGATGTCGTGGGCCCGCTTGATATAACGTCGCCATTTTGGCCTTCCGTTTGCGTCCCTGTAAATAAATTGTATATAGCATTGGGCTTCAGCTACACGTAACAATATTACCCTGCTTATCTTTCAGTGCATAGGTCTTGATTTGTCCTATGTTAAGTTTATTTCTCACAGATGGCAGGGTGCGTTAATTTTTTGCGGCTTCTTCAGTTTTTTCACGCTGTAATTTCTAATATCGCTTATTTTTGCTTTGTTGATCAGTTTTGGCAGTTCCGCGAATTCTATCTTATCTCTTGAGTTGAACACTTTCATTCTTTGTCGTTTCTTCATTAGGCCCTTTGTGACTTGGGAGAGCTTGCCTACTCGTTGCCTTGGTGCCTTGCTTCCCACTTCAATTGCTCCCTTTGAAGCCAGCCTAGTTACGGTTTCATTCAATAGCTTGATGTCATCATCATCTCTCCGTTCTAAAGCTGCATGTTTGTTGGCAAGTACGAGCCTTTAATTTGTCTGCTTTTACCTTTACTGCCTCTAGGTTGGCCTATTCTTTTTAATAAATTTTGCTCTTTCTCTTTCTACATTGAGGTGAATCCTAGCCCTCACTAATCAATGATCAGTGCACTTTACCCTACCTGCCCCTTCTACATCCTGTACTATGCTATGATTAGCAGAAAGTATGAAGTCAATTTCATTTCTTGTTTCACCATTAGGGCTTTTCCAGCTGCACTTTCTGTTGCTACGCTACCTGAAAAAGGTGTTCATTATTCGAAGCTTATTCCTTTCTGTGAATTGTATCAGCATCTCTCCTCTAGCGTTCCTAGAATCGACGCTGTGGTCGCCAGTTGCTTGTTCACTGGCCTGCCTTTTCCCCACTTTTGTATTGAAGTCGCCCATTACCACAGTATATTGAGTTTGCACTTTTCTCATCGCTAATTGATCATCTTCATAAAACTGATCTACTTCTTCATCATCGGGACTGGATGTTGGAGTGTAGGCTTGTACTACCTTTAATTTATATCTGTTATTAAGTTTGATTATGATTTCAGCTATCCTCTCTTTAATGTTGTAGCATTCGTCAATGTTACCCGCTATGTCCTTATGTATTAGGAATCCTACACCGTACTGCTTCTTATGTACTAGACCTCTACAGCAGAGAACGTGTCCGTTTTTCAGCAATGTATAAGCCTCGACAGTTCTTCTAATCTCACTAAGCCCGATGATATCCCAAACGATGTCTGACAGTTCCTCACGAAGTCCTGCTAACCTAGCCTCACTCGAGAGGGTTCGGGTGTTAAACGTTGCAAGGGTCAGTTTCCATTGGCGGCCTGTCCGGACCCAGAGATTCTTAGCACCCGCTGCTGCGTTATAGCTCTGACCGCTGCCTTAGTCATGACCGCCGCCTTGGTCAAGGCGGCGGAGCGCCTGCGGAGTACCTGCTGCACCCAGAGATTCTTAGCATCCGCTGCTGCGTTACAGCTATGACCGCCGCCTTGGCCAGGTAGTCATGACCTCGGTAGGTAGGTAGTCATGCCTTGGTCATGACCAAGGCAGCGGAGCACCTGCAGTTGCTCCGCAGCTGCTGGGGACGGAGAGCTATTGGGTAATTGAGTGAGTCGTCTGGGAGGGAGTTGCCGAATACTGCACCAGGGTGGCCAATTGTTGTTCTGGTGAGGGAGTGTCTCCTTGAAGCTTACTGGGCCTTCCTAATTTGGTTGTACCTGGATTAGCGTAGCCCCACTTGCACTTGGCATCTTTCGCCGGTGAACAGGCGCCGCTCTAAGCCTGCAGGTGTTGTGCACTGGAAGAGGTGAATTTCAAGCTCACCATTGTAAAAAAAAACCTTATGAAGGGATTCGAACTTGCTACTATGGCAAACGAGTATTCGACGTAGATCAGCCCGATAATCCCATAGGAGGGGAGGTTACCTTATCGCAGACAAGTACAGCCCAGTGGGCCCTACATGCCTAAAAACTTTGATTTAGCTGCGGTAAATGTTTTCCTGATCGCGATGGGTATTATATATATATATATATATATATATATATATATATATATATATATATATATATATATATAGGGATCGCAGGTAGCTCTAGATCACTAGTCCTAGCGCTTCGAATCGACAGCCCGAGCTCGGGTCTCGCGCCGCAGCGGTGGCAGTCCGCACTGTGCCACATGCATATTACCCACTACAACTTGCCACGCGGCGAAGAGCCAACCTGGCGACCTAAGGTGCTGATACGATAAGGGGGTCGTGGTACGACTTCAGGCGGCTGACGTGAACGGTATATATATATATATATATATATATATATATATATATATATATATATATATATATATATATATATATATATATATATATATATATATATATAGAGAGAGAGAGAGAGAGAGAGAGAGAGAGAGAGAGAGAGAAGGAAAGGGAAGGCAGGGAGGTTAGCCAGATCAGAAGATCCTGTTTGCTACCCTATGCCGGGGAAAGAGGGGAGGGGGAGATAAAGTGATAGCAAATTAGAGAACAAGAAACAAATGAACATAGACATACAATCACGTAGGTCACTGTCCCCGCATACCGTCACCGCATAGCGCCGTAGCACTTGGAGAACTATAAACATATGTTCAGGCTCCAGCGGCTTGTTCATTTCTGTTGACCTTAAAAACTGAAACAGTGCCCTCGTCGCCCTCCGCTGCGATGACTTGTGATGTCGCCATTCTAAAATAAGTTCCTCAGTATCAGGTCTTTGGTCAATGCGCGCTATCGCGATTGAGTGCGATCGTCTCTGTAACTTGTGGCGAGGACAGTCACAGAGTAGGTGTTGAAGAGTCTCATCGCTACCGCAGTCATCACACGAGGCGCGGTCGGCCCATCCGATTCAGAACGCAAAAGACTTAGTGAAGGCCACCCTTATCCATATTCGACAAAGCAGGGTAGCTTCGTGACGGCAGAGTCCAGCTGGAATGCAAATGCGTAGAGAGGAGTCTATGTTCTGCAGCCGGTTTCTTGAGCGAAAGATAGTCTATCTATGCCCTTACGTGAGGTGGATGGATTTGGGTGCTGCTTCTCAAAAGTTGCTCACAATCCAACCGGGAAAATCCAAGAAGGAGCTGCCGCCGAATGGGATCATAACCATCCACGGAACCACCATCAAGCCAGCACAGCAGATTAGGATTCTCGGCCTACTACTTCAGAGCGACGGGAAGGCACACGCCGCCGTCACAAAGGCCAAGACTACAAACGAACGGATACTTAGTATGATTCGGAGGGTATCTGACAGAAACCGAGGCCTTAAAGAGGAGGATGCCTTGCGCCTGGTACGGGCGTTCGTCGTGTCGCAGGTTACCTACTCCGCCCCGTATCTCCAGCTGACGCTGGTAAATAGGGACCGCCTAAACACGATGCTTAGTTAGGCAACGAATCAAGCACAAGGCGTGTCCATATACTCGCCCACGCAAAGACTGCTAGACATGGGCTCCCACAACACGGTGGAGGAGCTCATCGAAGCCCACCTCTCTAATCAGAGAATCCGTCTCAGTCTCACGGAACACGGACGAGCCGTCCTTCGCAAGATAGGATGGCAGATCGAGCCAGTACCCATCAAGGCGGCCCTTCCGGAAGACTGGAAGATGACCATTCAGACCAAACCCCTTCCCCGGAACACGACGCCGGGCAAGGACGACGAGAGGCGCACCGAGCGGGCCAAAGCCATGGCTCGGAACATGGAAGAGAACCCCAGGGTCCTCTACGCGGACGCCTCGCTCCGAAAACACAGTGACCGTGCAGCAGTGGTGTTTACGTCAAAAGACAGGCTGATCGTCAGCGCGTCCCTGAAGGCAACAGACCCCGCAGTTTCCGAAGAAGCGGCCGCGGCCCTCGCACTCACACAGCCGAGCGTGGACACGGTGGTCACCGACTCAAAGACAGCCTACGGAAGCTTCCGCACGGGGGTAATCTCCTCCGCGGCCCGAGCCATTCGGTCCAAACGCAAGCCCCCGGGAAGAGCCATAGAGCTCGTGTGGGTCCCGGTTCACTCGCAGGTAGCAGGCAACACCATCGCCAACTATCATGCCTGAGAAATGTCAATCCGGGCCAAGCACGAGCCGGGAGAGTTACCGCACCCGGTTACCAGCTTTCGGGACGTTACCCGGATGTACCGAGAGGAACGCTGCAGACTGCCAGAACCGCACCCCAAACTAACTACGCAACAACAGACGATACTGCGTCGAGCGCAGGCGGGATCGCTTGCGCATCCCGTACTGATTAACCGCATGTATCCTGTGGAACACGATTTGCTGTGTCCTTTTTGCAAAACAGAAAAGGGCACCCTGCCACACGTCTTGGCAGAGTGCACAGAACTCAAGACCTCCCCCCCCCCTCCTCCCCTTCCCACCAACACCCCCAATCCCCAACCCCTTGAGCGATGGGAGACCTCGTTATCCAGCCCCAACCTAATAATTCAGCTCGCACTGACGGACAGGGGCCAGGAGATACTGGGAACGTATGGGTCCCGTAACTAGGGAACCAACCCATGTGGTGCCTGCGTGCACCAATGATTTCTTTCGAGCCCAATGAATGTTGATTCATCATCACCATCAAAAGTTCATGCAGTGAGTTAGGAAAAGAAATTGAGCTCTCAAACAGACTCGGACAGGGATTAAAATATGATTGATGGCAGCATGTGCAGTGGCAGCAAGAACAGAAACAGAAAAGAGAGAAAGAAAGAAAGAAAGAAGCAAGAAAGCAAGCAATTTGGAGCCTCTCTTACCAAGTGCAAGAGATCACGATTTTTACAGCAAATCCAAGCTTTCCGAAAAATAATTTTTAAGCATTCAGTGTACTTAGGTAAAGGACTTACACTCTGCACCAAAGTATTTTACCGGCTTTCATAACTGCCAAGGATACGATGTATTCTGAAAATTATATTAAAATATATCATTCAGCAATATATACCCAGTACGGTGTTTGCTTGGGGCAACATGCAGGCATATGATGAAAGACTTCGGCTCCAATGGCGCTGTGGAACCCCTACAACGTGAATTTCGAAATACTAAAATACACAACATGCAGGCATATGACACCCTGGCTCTGATGACACAGTGTTTTTCATAACTGTAAGGGCTGTGACGTTTTCTCAAGATTACATTCAAATATATCATTCAACAAAACAGTCCGAGGACTGTGTTTGCTTGAGACAACGTGCAGGCATATGATGTCAAACCTTGGCTCCAATGACACCACTCCCACGGCAAAGCTCTGCAGGATATACGTGTGTGTATCCCAACTAGTCAGCGCGAAGATTTCAAAATGTTAAAATGCACAACATGCAGGCATATGCACGTGACACCTTGGCTCAAATGGCACAGTGTCTTTCATATTTGTCAAGGCTGCGACGTGTTCTCAAAATTACATTCAAATATATCATTCAACAAAACAGTCCGAGGGCGGTGTTTGCTTGAGACACCATGCAGGCATATGATGTAAGACCTTGGCTCCAATGGCACCGCTCTTTGCTTGAGACAGCGTGCAGACATATGATGTCAAACCTTGGCTCCAATGACGCCGCTCCCATGGCAAGGCTCTGCGTGATATACGTGTATGTATATATAGAAGCTGTCCCAACTAGTCTGCACGAAGATTTCAAAATATTAAAATGCACAACATGCAGCCATGTGGACGTGAAACCTTGGCTCAAAAAAGGCGCGCACAGCAGCCTGGAGAGACATTCCCCAGCTACATCGAGGATGATCTCGATTTGTGCAAGCGGGTAAATCCCAGCATGTCAGAGGATGACAAGATCAAGCACATCCTCAAGGGCATCGAGGACAGCGCATTCCAGATGTTGCTGGCCAAAAGCCCAACTAGCGTATCCGTTCTCATTAACCTCTGCCAGAGCTTTGACGAGCTGCGCCGCCAACGTTCCATCGCCCGCCAGAACATTCAGCACGCCGATTCCGTCTCGAGGATCGCGGTTTCTACCGAAATAACCAACTCGACCCTCTCGCAGCATATCACAGATTTTTTCCGTGAAGAGGTGGCCAGGCAGCTCTCGCAGCTGCCTCACAGTGACGCACCTACGGCAGCTTTGCCTCCAACGCTGCAGGAGGCCATCCGAAATCAGATATCTGAAGCGCTTCCTGCAGCTTCTACAACCCCCCCACCCAACCCTATGAGTGTGCCGCTGGCCCATACCAACTTTGCCAATCACCCTACGTCGCTGCCGCTCAGTTATGCAGCCGTGGTTGCACGGCCACCTGCGCAGACAGCTTCCTTTTCATCGCCCATGCATCCGGCTTCATTTCAAGTTGCCCGACCGTCACCACACGTTTTTCGTCCACACCGAGACGTGGCGCACTCAAGACAACCGGCCTATCTGCTTCGCCTGCGGCATTGCTGGCCATGTGGCGCGCTTCTGTCGCCGCCGCGCCTCAACTGCGCGTACCCGCTTTGACACGCCCAGCTACGCACCACAATACGCCGCCACGCCTCCCTTTTCACCGCGACGTCTCGACACTGATCGCCCGTCGGAAACTCGGCGCTCTCCTTCCCCTCGTCGGCGTTCGCTTTCGCCCCTGCGTCGTCGAGTTCCCACTGAAGAGGGAAACTGGCTGCTGCAGTTCCTGAGGCAAGAACTGCAAATACATCGACGTTCTCAAGACCTCAATCTTCGCCGCAAAATGTAATTACCGTTTTTGTCAAGGGAGTACCAGCAGTGGCACTAGTCGATACCGGAGCAGCCGTTTCCGTAATTCACGAGGGCCTTTGCCGCAAGCTACGAAAAGTGACTACAGCTCGCTCTGGCCTGGTGCTCGCCACTGCCAGCGCGCAGCGCATTCACCCTTCAGCTGTATGCGCGGCCCGTGTCGTCATCAACGACGCTCTGTACATAATCGAGTGTTTCGTGCTACCATCGTGCTCTCACGACCTCATCATTGGTTGGGATTTCCTGTCACGTCATCATGCTGTCATTGACTGTTCGCGTTCAGAAGTGTCGCTTTTACCACTATGTGAATCACTGCCGACCAGCTCTCCTCACTTTGCCGACAAACTCACTGTTGATGCCGACACAACCATACCTCCTGAGTCGTCGATGGCTGTTGTCCTGTCGTCCGATTCCGCAACTGACGCCACCGTAGTGTTCACGCCGTCCGATGTGTTTACTCAACGCAAGGGCATTGTTCTTCCGTTTGCCGTGCTTACTGTAACATCTGGGTCAACTGTGATGCTGGTCACCAACTACTACCAGTACCCGATCAGCCTACTGCGTGGAGAGACAGTGGGATACTTTCAAGCGGTCGACTACGTCGACGACCTCGATGTTCCTGCCGACTCCCTCCGTCACGTTGACGCCATCGCTTCGGTCTCCGGCTCATCACCGTTAGTGGGTTTGGACAAGGCCATCTACCCTGCACTTTCCCCATCTCATCGCCGCCAACTTCTCGCTCTCCTTCACAAGTTTGTCTCTTCTTTCGACTGTCATCAGACGTCACTGGGCCGTGCCACCGGTGTTTCTCACATCATCGACACCGGTTCCCACTCCCCCTTGCGACAGCGCCCCTATCGTGTCTCTGCCGAAGAGCGCCGAATCATCACGGAGCAAGTGGACGACATGCTCAAACGTAAAGTCATCCGTCCCTCTCAAAGTCCTTGGTCTTCACCTGTCGTATTTGTGAGGAAAAAAGATGGCTCCATTTGCTTTTGTGTCGACTACAGACGCCTAAACAAGGTAACGAGGAAAGACGTTTATCCTCTGCCTCGAATCGATGACGCTCTCGACTGTTTACAAGGCGCAGCATACTTCAGTTCCTTGGATCTGCGCTCCGGGTACTGGCAAGTTCCAATCGCCGAGCCTGACCGTCCGAAAACCGCATTCGTTACACCCGATGGCCTCTACGAATTTAACGTCATGCCCTTCGGGTTGTGCAACGCGCCTGCTACTTTTGAGCGTATGATCGACACCATCCTTCGTGGCCACATATGGAAGACCTGTTTATGTTACCTCGACGACATCGTCGTCTTCTCAACCGACTTTCCGACGCACCTCGCTCGCCTGCATGACATTCTGACCTGTCTCGCCTCTGCCGCTCTACAGCTTAACCTCAAAAAGTGCCGCTTTACTGCAAGAAAGCTAACCATATTGGGTCACGTTATCTCAAAAGACGGCGTCCTCCCGGATCCAGACAAGCTCCGCGCTGTTGCAGAATTCCCAAGGCCCACGTCTATCAAAACCCTCAGAAGTTTTATTGGCTTATTTTCTTATTTTCGTCGCTTCGTACGCAATTTCGCATCCATCATGACGCCTTTGACAAGTTTACTTTCCGCCAGTAACGGCATAGCAGCGTGGTCACCTGAATGTGATGCAGCATTTCAGCAATTGCGCCACTTGTTGACCTCACCGCCGATTCTTCGCCACTACGACCCTGATGCTCTCACGGAAGTCCATACTGACGCCAACGGAGTTGGCCTTGGCGCGGTCTTAGCGCAACGGAAAGCTGGCTATGATGAATACGTCGTCGCTTATGCGAGCCGTACTCTAAAGAAAGCAGAATTAAATTACTCCGTCACAGAAAAGGAGTGTCTAGCGATCATCTGGGCATTAAGCACGTTTCGCCCATGCCTTTACGGCCATTCTTTCGCCGTTGTTACTGACCACCATGCTCTTTGTTGGCTTTCTTCCTTGAAAGAACCGTCTGGACGCTTGGGACGTTGGGCGCTTCGCTTGCAAGAGTACGACATCCGCGGCATGTACCGCTCCGGTCGCAAGCACTCCGACGCTGATGCGCTCTCTCGCTCCCCACTGACGCCCGATTTGGCGTCGTTGTCAGCTTCCTCGTCCACCCTGTCACCGTTCACCATCACTGACATGCTCACAGAGCAGCGCAAGGACCCATCCCTTGCCATGTTACTCGACTACCTTGCTGCTCCGTCTGATGTCCCTTCGACACGAGCACTGCGTCGCCAAGCAACCCACTTTTCAGTGCGGGACAACATTCTATATCGCCGAAACTACATGCCCGACGGACGCAAATGGCTCCTCGCTATGCCTCGTCATATGCACACTGACGTCTGCGCGTCTTTTCACGCTGACCCCCTAAGCGCTCATGCCGGCGTCCTCAAAACTTACACAAGGTTGCGTCCGCGCTATTATTGGAGAGGCATGTACAACTTTGTGAAAAAGTACATTCAGTCTTGCACTACATGCCAACAAAGCAAGACACCTACACAGCGTTTCACAGGACCGTTGCAGCCGCCACCATGCCCGTCTCGTCCGTTCGACGGCGTCGGCATCGACCTCTACGGCCCGTTTCCATGCAGCGGGCGTGGAAATCGGTGGATTATTGTCGGCGTAGATCACCTTACTCGCTACGCTGAGACTGCAGCTCTGCCAGGCGCGACCACCCGTGACGTTGATTTTTTCATCCTTCACAATTTTGTTCTTCGCCTCGGTGCTCCCCGAGAATTACTGAGTGATAGGGGCCGTGTCTTCCTGTCGGAGGGCATCCAAGTCCTCCTCGCTGAGTGCAGGATAATTCATCGCAAATCGACCGCGTACCATCCCCAAACGAACGGTCTGACCGAGCGCTTCAACCGCACACTTGGCGACATGTTGCGGATGTATATTTCATCCGACCACTCCAACTGGGACACCGTACTCCCCTTTGTTACGTTCGCGTACAACACCGCGACGCAAGCGACCACCGGCTTTCCCCCCTTTTTCCTTGTGTATGGCCGTGAGCCTTCATGCCCTTTGGACACCATACTGCCGTACCAACCTGACGCTACAGAGTATACTCCGCTTTCCGAAGTCGCCAAATATGCTGAAGATTGCCGTCAGCTGGCACGTGCCCTGACTAGTGAGACTCAAGAACGTCAAAAGACAAGACATGACCGTGCTCATCAACCACCGCACAATTTTGCTCCTGGTTCGCTTGTGTGGCTTTGGATACCAGCCAACATTCCTGGCCTTTCTTCCAAACTCCTGGCGCGTTATCACGGTCCATACCGTATAATCGAGGCCACTTCACCGGTCAACTACATCGTCGAGCCGCTCACAGAGTCACCAGACCTGCGTCGTCGTGGGCGAGAGACAGTATATGTCAACCGCCTCAAACCGTACTACGACCCGCTCATCTTCTCCGCGCCCTGAGTCGCCAGGATGGCTACGCTTCGCTCCCAGGGCATTGTAATGAAGCAGACGCGCCCCTGTGTATGTGCCGTCTGAAGAGGAAGACGAAGGGCCGTACCGTGATCTCGAGCGACCCCGTGCTTCGGACAGCCCTTGCAGTGCCTTGTTTTACCTAGCGTTCCACAACGTCGTGAACGAGAATAAACTTCATCGCAATATATATATATATATATATATATATATATATCTGTATAACCGCCTGTCATGCCGGCGGTGCGGATCACGGTGTGCGTGCATATGTGACACGAGTTCCTGTTCATGGACCCCGGGTTGTTTTAGCCCTAAACGTTCACTAAGAAACCGTACACGTTTATTCCAAAACATCACAAAACATTTTATTGATGCAGATAAACGGCACCGTAAAACGACACTGTGCATTGCAATTATAAGCAACAAACGTCACCGTGGCCCAGAACCCGCTTTGCACGGACTATGGAACTGGCTCAGGCATGTTATTGCTCCGACTACGGGTTTGGTCCATGTACTTATCCTGCATAACTTTGGGAACTGCAGTGACGGTCTGCGGTTCCGCTCCGTTGTGCTCAAGAGCCGTTACGTGTCCGTGCCGCGTAGAGTTACAGTATGTGCTCCCCTTCTATGCGACGCCTTTTCAAGGGCTGAGGCAGAAATGCTGTAGGGCGTGTGCGTCCGCCCTTCATTGTGGGAGTGACGGCGTGAAAGTAGGGCGTTTGCTCCACACGTGGAGAAGCGCCACGCGGTAACAGCGCGTGGAGAGAGCGATAATTCACATTGTGAATCGTCATATCGTGTGTTTCTTTGCATGGAAGTCAATGTGATACGTTCTAGATACTCGTCCTTGCTTAGCGTTGCATAAATGTATACAAAAGCTCATTTCCTCTAGGCTTTGATGTGAACACTTCAGGCGAATTTCAGCCGTTGGCGTCGGCGTGATGTTCCGTATAAGTCCCACGTGTGATAACACCACGGCCGCGCGTCGTCTGCTGTAGGTGCGAGGGAAAGTGTGGGAGGGTAAGCCGAGAAGGATGTTGGCTTGGTGCCGCGGCGTCATCTCGAACGCGCAAGGGGGAAGAGGGTGCTGGGAGACGTGGGCGCGCTAGAAGGGGAGGGGGGAGGGCGAGAAGCGGTGCAAGGTAAAGCCCCTTAAACTTCGTAAAGTACTGCCACGCTTTGAAGAATGCCGCCTCCTCCTCGCGCGCTCTGGCTGAGGCCAACGCCGCGTCGCTATTGGTCTAATAGAATCACGTGGGCCCTCGCGCTGTGTATCAGCGCCATTTTTGCTCGAGAAGCGTCTACGGAGTGGCGAGGAGCGCATGTTGGCGCCGTTGCTACGCTCGAGCAGTGTAGGCGGCGCTACGGTCGAGCAGGGAGCATGAAAGAGAGGAGAAACGAGGCGGATTGAAGGCGGAGGAGGAGAGTGTCGCTACTTTACGAAGTTTAAGGGGCTCTAGTGCAAGGTAACGGGAGTCTCCGTAAGGCGAGGCTCCGCATAGCGCGGCAGAAAGCGACCGCGTGCGTCGTATCTCGGAGGTAACCTGTGGTGGTTTCTAAGTCTCGCTTACCTCAGGTGGCCTGTGACTTCGCGTGCGCGATGTTATCCCGCGCCTAGTTAACGTTGGGAAAAGGCAGCACGGAGGGTAATTCGCTTATTTACCGCTGATTCCGCTCTTCATCCCGCCAGCCTTCTGACAGCGAGAGTGCGTGGTCACCGAGTGAGATGTATTCACATTCGCCTGGGCGTGCGCGACACCGTGCTTGTTAATTGGCTCAGTAAGCGAATTCTTGCAGCAGTTTTATAGCGGATAAAACTACTAACCCTACAGCGTATGTCTGTCTAATTTGTTATCGCGATCAAAGCTTCGCCTTCCGGGTGAAACTACGACTTCCGGCTTTCAGTGCTCATTAGTTTCGTATTTCGTAGGATCTGAATATTCTCCTTTATTGTATTTAAGACAATACGTTTATGACATTGCTTATTAAAGTGACAGATACTCCTTCTAGTCGAGCGGCAACTGAAGAAGCAAACAGCCGTTAAGCACAGTACACATCTTTTGTTCTGCAGAGGCGAGTTCTATCACACTTGTAAGGAAAGGTACACAACAAATACAAGAAGCCAATATTAACTCCTGCACAAGCAAAATCACATCTATTAGCAGTCAATCAATATTCGCACTAATTTCAGCAAAACCAAACTTTAATTCTCCTAATACATCGATTCGCTTAACTGAGTCTTAGTCGGTAGTTAAATCAATCAAGTAAATTTCCTCCTCTGGTTATGTGGAGGCACGCAACACGGGAACAGCGAGTGCCTTTTTTGCGTGAACTTGCCTCCACAGCTACCTAACAATATGGTGCTTCAGTGAACAGTGCTAAAGAAATCGGCCGCCAGGGAATTGTAGGAATCAGCACTGGTTTGCTCGTTGTCAAAACGAAACAACACAAGAGCGAAAACATGCAGGCGATGGTTCCGAAACCAAAGATCCCACCAGACCCTCGGTTAGCGAGAGCGTACACACAAATAAATTGCAACAAGATCGAATTGAAATGCTTCTAGATGTGAACAAGAAAATTCTATATGCTCTAACAATCAATGTACAATATATAATCGACAAAAGAAAGAAAGGAAGAAGAGGAAACGTCGCGAACGTGGCAGGGTATGCAGCGTTTGAGTCGTAAAATAATATATACACAGTTCACTGCGTAATCGCGCTCGGTGCAAGCCCAAAAGACGCGCGATGAACAGTGTGCATAGCCATAAAGTTCCGAGCAGCCTTCGCAGCCGCCGTCACAGAACACGCCGCCTTCGCTAAAGCTGCGTCCAAAAAGGGACCCCTCGGCTCGTCACATGCAGCCGGAGCGTCAGTAGCCGAAGAGCTGGCCGCAGCTACCAGCGCGCGTGCGGGGCCGGCGGTGCCACGGAGTCGGCAACATCGACGCCGGCACGGCGTGCGGCGCGGGCCAGTTGACTGGTGTTGGTTGGAGTCTTCTCCTTTGTCCTCATCCTGCCCGACGCGTGTGGCGGGCTTATCGGTGTCTTGTAGTATGATGCCATCCCCTTCGTCGGTGTCTCGGTACTCCATTTGTTCCCGGTCCAGGTCCGAGAGCGTCGCTAGTACCTTTAGGGGTTGGTGCGAGCTTGAAGCTTCAATGTAGGTTGGTTTAGGCGTGCTCGTCGTAGCGTTCGTCGCCCCCATTGGCGTCGCAGCTCCGGCCGCCGCCGGCGTCGCCGTCTGTTGCGGCAGCGCGCACGGCGTCTCCCGCGCAGCAGCCGACGCCGTCGCCGTCATCATCATCATCATCATCATCATCATCATCATCATCATCATCAGCCTGGTTACGCCCACTGCAGGGCAAAGGCCTCTCCCATACTTCTCCAACAACCCCGGTCATGTACTAATTGTGGCCATGCCGTCCCTGCAAACTTCTTAATCTCATCCGCCCACCTAACTTTCTGCCGCCCCCTGCTACGCTTCCCTTCCCTTGGGATCGAGTCCGTAACCCTTAACGTCGCCGTAGTCGGCGTTAAATGCAATCCGCACACGTGTGGCGGGCACGTCCTACGTCCTGACCCGTATTTACGAAAAGGATGAAGAGCTCACCGCTAACACTGGTATGTGCAGAATCATTAGAAGTTCTCGAATCACGTATTCCACATGAAATTGAGCACATCGTAAGAAAAGCTGATCAAAAGATAGAAAATCGCGGAGCTCCATGCAGAGCCACCCGCTCTGCTCGGGTCTACCTCGGCGTCCTGCAGGGGTCAGAGAATGCGTCGCGAACTTGACCCAGCAAGATTCAGTACGCGCGAGACTGTCTCTCACGGCCGAGCTGCTCTTCGATATCTGCGTCACAACGCCGGCCGCGGCCTCTGTGCTTTAACAAAGAGTAACGAAATTGGTCGCAATAATGTTGGGGGTCAGAGGAAGCGCCAACTACAACTATTGTCCAAGTAAGATTCAGGACACGCGAAACTGTCAGAGAGACGGGTGCGGAGAGCGTGCCTAAAAACTACCGAAAAAACTTCACGTTGGGCCTCCTACAAAGCGTCGCCAACATCTCCCAGCACGAGTCAATAAATGAAATTAACTACGCCAGGACGGCCGAGCTCTTTTTCGCTAACTGCGTCACAAGTCTGGATTCCGTGGCGTAAAAACCTCAATTGGCATAATTGCGTCGCAGACTGTCAAACTAAATTTCACGCCTTCCCGTAGTCCACTAGTGCAGTGGCGCCATGTCGAAGTGCACAAGGAACGCAAGAATACGCCGTGAGCCCAACAAAGCAAGGTATATATGTAAAGGAAACGGGTCTGCGAACAGGCGACCTTCACATGAGCAGCCGGCCTCGCTCGCTTCGGTGATGCGTCTGGCGCATCACGCATGCATCTGTCGCACCCGGCGTGCCGCTAGCTTGTTGCTAGGTGACGCAAGAAAAATAAGCCCTAAAGTACAAGTTTATTTATACGCAAAACATTTAAGTTCTAGCGGAAAAAAATAAAAAATATATAAAACATTGTCTAAATTAATTTAACATTCTTTTTTTTTTTGATGCTTGCGTCAGCTAACGGATGGGATTAACACTAGGCGTGGCCTGTTTGCTGTTGTCAGTTTTTGCTAAGTGTTCCCTCTTCTCGAATTTCTTTTTCTATGATGAGGCGTTGGAAACGCCTCGGTAGCTGACGCGCCCGTGACAGCGTCAGCGGAGTCAGTCGACTGACCCGAAGGGCAATACGGAGCTTCGTGGCAGTATCCGCCAGTTATTCTGAGATCTGTCGTCCGAGTGCACGTCCTTCGACTGAACAATGCAGATGGCACTGTACCTTGAGAAAATCGTGTTTAGAAAAAGTTTATTTCAACAAGAGACGATGCGAACACTGAGTCACACTCACGGCACAATTCCACCAGGACGACAACATATACAAAGTACGAAGCATTGTGCACACTGCACGTATTTAAAGCAGTGTCCGAGTCCTCACTCACTAACATATAACCACATAAACCAACGGAAGCGCGCTCAGTTACACGTAATATAATTGTCACATATATAAAATGATGGTCAATTATACAGTGTACATTATCATTATGTAGAATGATTATGTGACAGAGACACTCTACATAATTTCGTAGTGATGTTATGAGATGTGTATATTAAATATGATCACGTGTACGAGAGCAGGGGCACCTACATTTCATACACATTCAATAATACCTCCTGATGGCCTGGCTACAAGAACCAGGCTGGTCGAAAATTAAGCCATACGTGTCCATCCGCCACCGACAGTAAACGGCATGACCACTGTCGAAGGGACTCTTCCTCGCAAAGGAACAGCAACTACTCCGAAAGAAACGACAGTAGCGAGTAGAGATTCTCCAGTCGTGAATCATGTGTTCAGGAAAAGATTATTTAAGCGATGGACGATACGAACACTGAGCCACAATCACGGCACAATTCCACCAGGACGATAACATGTACAGGAAACGAAGGATTGCATTCATGGCACGTTCAGAAAGTAGTGTCCGAGTCCTCACTCATTAACATATAACAACATAGACCCACGGAAAAGCACAGGTAAACATAAACTTACCTGTGCTTTGATGTTCAATATATGGTGTACGCAATGGTTATGTACAATAATGATATGACAGAGACACTTCACATAATTTCGAAGTCATGCTATGTGATGTGCATATACAAAAATGACCTTGTATAAGAGAACTGCGTGTTGAGAAAAAGATTATTTAAACAAGCGACGATAAGAACACTGAGTCACAATCACGACAAAAGGGCACCAGCACGAAAGCATATACAAGAAACGAATGATTGTACACACTGCACGTTGTCAAAGTGTTCAGAAAAAGTTTATTCAACAAGAGACGATACGAACACTGAGTCACAATCACGGCACAATTACACCAGGACGATCACATATACAAAGTACGAAGCACTGTATACATGGCACGTTTTCAAAGAGGTGTCCGAGTCCTCACTCACTAACACATAACTACATAGACAAGAACGGCACCGCGAGCGGCGCTAGTGAATGGATGGATGGATGGATGGATGGATGGATGGATGAATGGATGGATGAATATGGATGGATGGATGGATGGATGTTGTGAGCGTACCCTTTGGAACGGGGCGGTGGGTTCCGCCACGAAGCTGTTGCTATTATACTGCCTAATGTCTTACCTAGGTTAAGCAATAAAGCAAGAAGAAAAAAAAAACACTACGAACTACCACAACCAAATTTCCTGACCCCCTATTGCAAACTGTGCTTTTGTACGTCTCCGTTTTTTGTCGTTTCCCTACTTTTATTCCACCATTCCTCAAATCGCCTCTTACTAATGCCTATTGCGGACATGTTTACTTTTCCACTGCTTTCGCTGAACCCAAGGGCTTCAAGGAGGCCAGTGGTGCCTAAATCGACCGTTGGGTAGACGTCTTCACAATCTAATAAAACATGCTCCATACACTCTAAAACATTTTACACCCTTAAGGGTGTTTAAGGGTGTTTTTGTCGCGCGGTAGCACCCTTAGCGTGAGAGCCCTAAAAAATTTATAGAGGACAACAGCGGAGTTCTGACGAGACGTGCGATGACAAAAGACGTAGTTGAAAACTATGTAATCATTCTGACAGCCTTGGGCGCACAGAAATATCCGACAAGAGAATTTCACAGGGAGAGATAGGAAACCCTCCTGTCGCATATTTATAGGCGCCCAAGGCTGTCAGAATGATTACATAGTTTTCAACTACGTCTTTTGTTATCGCATGTATCGTTAGGGCATCGCTGTCGTCCTCTATAAATGTTTGTAAGGCCCTAACGATAAAGGTGTTACAGTGCGACTAGAAAACACCCCTAAGGGCGTAAAAATTTTTGCAGTGTAGATTCTCTAGCTTTACCGCAGCAAGCGCATGCTTCTTCTTCCCTCTTGTATCTCGATTTACAGGGGCGTGTTCTAAGGCATCCAGATCTCGCTTCGAAAGGTAATGAGCTTCTCTTTGAGTTATCATAAATTGTTTCTTTCCTGATTTCGTTTTTACATCTTAAGTAGTTACTCATGGCAGGTTTCTTTTCCATTGCCGAAACCCATGAGATTATTTCAGCCTCTCTGACTTTACTTTTGACCTTTGTTGCTGTGTTGCTCACCCAACAGGCCGCACACTTGCTGGCAAGCTTCCTAGTTCTTTTCCTCCACTGTGAATCAATGTTTTTTCTTTACAGATACCTGAGCACTCTCCAGCCTATTTACTTTCTTCCATATTCCTCAGCCGTTCTTCACACTCAATTTTACTGCGAGCTTCCTTCACTTCAAAACTAGTCCAGCCGATATCACCCTGCACAGCTTCATTTATAGTCTTCCCGTGAGCGCCCAATGCGAGGCGACCCACTCACCTTTGGTTCCCATCGAGTCCTAATTGTACCCCTGATTTAAAGCAAACAACCGCATTTGCAAAAGTAAGTCCTGGAACCATTACACCTTTCCACATACCTCGGAGGACCTCGTACCTATTGTATCCCCATAGCGCTCTGTGCTTCATTATGGCTGCAGTTCTCTTCCCCTTCACTGTTATTATTTTTTCCTATGTTTCGATATATCTATTGCCTTCGTTTATCCATATACCAAGGTATTTTCTGGCTTTGTATCTCCACTGTCTGTTCACTGTTTTCATTGAATACCATAACACCTGATTTTCTAACACTAAATTTCAAACCTAAATTGTTGCCTTCCTGTCCACAGATATTAGCCAGACGTTGCAAATCACTTTGCCTGTTAGTTAGCAACACAATGTCTTCCGCATAAAATAAACGTGGGAGCTGTTGCTATATTACTGTACCAGCCTGCTTGTATGAGAGATTGAACCTGATATTACTTCCTTCTAGCGCCCTCTCCATCCTCACCATGTACATCATAAACAGCAGCGGGGATAAATGGCACGCCTGTCTCAGTCCCTTATTGATATGAACTTTCTCCTCGCTCCTCAAACCTTCCCATTCCACGTAAACGGTATTTTCTAGGTAAATCTCTCTCAAAAGCTGTAGACAATCGTCACCTAAGCCTTCCCCTTCCAGAATATCCCACAATATGTTGCGGTCTACGTTGTCATAGGCTCCTGTAATGTTTAAAAAGGCCACATATAACGGTCTGCTTTCTACTTTTGATATTTCAATACACTCATCATCATCATCATCATCATCATCATCATCAGCCTGGTTACGCCCACTGCAGGGCAAAGGCCTCTCCCATACTTCTCCAACAACTCCGGTCATGTACTAATTGTGGCCATGCCATGCCTGCAAACTTCTTAATCTCATCCGCCCACCTAACTTTCTGCCGCCCTCTGCTACGCTTCCCTTCCCTTGGGATCCAGTCCGTAACCCTTAATGACCATCGGTTATCTTCCCTCCTCATTACATGTCCTGCCCTTGCCCATTTCTTTTTCTTGATTTCAACTAAGATGTCATTAACTCGTGTTTGTTCCCTCACCCAATGTGCTCTTTTCTTATCCCTTAACGTTACACCTATCATTCTTCTTTCCATAGCTCGTTGCGTCGTCCTCAATTTGAGTAGAACCCTTTTCGTAAGCCTCCAGGTTTCTGCCCCGTAGGTGAGTACTGGTAAGACACAGCTATTATATACTTTTCTCTTGAGGGATAATGGCAACCTGCTGTTCATGATCTCAGAATGCCTGCCAAACGCACCCCAGCCCATTCTTATTCTTATGATTATTTCCGTCTCATGATCCGGATCCGCCGTCACTACCTGCCCTAAGTAGATGTATTCCCTTACGACTTCCAGTGCCCCGCTGCCTATTGTAAATTGCTGTTCTCTTCCGAGACTGTTAAGCATTACTTTAGTTTTCTGCAGATTAATTTTTAGACCCACTCTTCTGCTTTGCCTCTCCAGGTCAGTGAGCATGCATTGCAATTGGTCCCCTGAGTTACTAAGCAAGGCAATATCATCAGCGAATCGCAAGTTACTAAGGTATTCTCCATTAACTTTTATCCCCAATTCTTCCAAATCCAGGTCTCTTAGTACCTCCTGTAAACACGCTGTGAATAGCATTGGAGATATCGTATCTCCCTGCCTGACGCCTTTCTTTATTGGGATTTTGTTGCTTCCTTTATGGAGGGCTACGGTGGCTGTGGAGCCGCTATAGATATATTTCAGTATTTTTACATACGGCTCGTCTACACCCTGATTCCGTAATGCCTCTATGACTACTGAGGTATACTCTGAGTAAGAACAAATAAGTTATCATCTAAACGCCTACATTTTCTGAAGCCATTCTGAAGTTCTCCCAAAATGCCATTATTCTCTGCCCAAGTTTGAAGCTTTAATTTGATTGCCTGCATTGCTACCCTGTAAATTACCAATGTAATGGTCAACGGTCTATACGAGTGAATTCTATCTTTCTCCCCCTTACCTTTACAAATTAAATTCATTCTACTTTGTCGCCAACAGTCTGGTATTCGTCGATCTTTTAAAGTGTTTTCCACAGCTTTCACTATTGCTTCCTTACTTTTTGGTCCTAGTTCTTTAATGAGCCTAACGGCAACCTCGTCTAGCTCTGTGGCTGTGCGCTTAGGAATTTTCTCTTCGTCTTTCTTCCAGTTGAAATGTGTCGCTGCGCCGGAGTGAGAGCGCCGCATGCGGGGCAAAATTCAGCTAGTGGGTGTACAGCTTGAAACAGACACATACCCCATGCAAAACAGACTACACCATTGCATGCCTGAGCTCTACGACAAGTCTTATTGTACCGATTGCAATACATCCCTTCACGTATATCATTTACTCTGGCCGTGCTCGCAAGTTCACGTAAACTCCGAACCAGACAATCGCAAGCTTGAAGAAGCAACCTGGAGCGAAGAACTCGCTCCCCAACTCTGGGCCGTTCAGCAGATCCACGAAGCCGCCAGGAAACTCAACCTCCCGGTTCCGTCGTGGGAGATGCCCACTCTATGAGAGCCCAAAGCTCTCGTGGCCTGTAGGAACTTGGAGAAAGTTAATTTCCTTCCTTCCTTCACTGAAATAGGAGCCGCTTTTTACGGGTATGCGCCATTGCAACAAGCCACTTGAGGCTTTCGCCTTAAAACGAAGGCAATGGCTTCGCGAAGATTCTTTTCTTCACAAAGAGTTCGCTATGTAAGGCTGGCCTAGCGACCTAATGCTCCATTCTAGCACATTTAACTTCCTCCGTGGCTCGCATTGTCACGTGGCGCTTCCTTCTGAGGGCGGCGCTGATTTCCACTCGGTGAAATCGAGTCCCCTTTCCAAAGACGGGGGCATTCGTTTCCCTAGAACTCTAACATTTGAACGTTCCTGCTAAAACTTTTTGTGACACAGGCATCTTGTAGTTAAATGTCTAGAAACATTTGTCTAGAAACTAATACCAACGTACTTTTATGTGGTGCATCTTGTTTCTTGCTTTTTTTTTTCTTTTTAGCTACTACAAGGTACCCTCTCTTCGAACGTGACACCACCGCGAGGCAGAGAAGAAGAAGATCGCGATCAGCTGTGGCGCCTGCGCTTGTCCTCAGCTCCGAAAGATTTCAAAAAAAGTTAGGGGGAAGACCGCCGGCGAGACACCCGATGTTCGTGGAGAAGTTACAACTGTGGTCGAAGCACATCTTCCTCAGCGCTCCTCTCGCTCTGCTGCCCGTCGTGGTCGCTTTTGGCAACAAGGTAAACGTGCCTCCTGATCCGCGTATATATCTGCAGGATGAAGAAGATATTCTCTCTGGTTGCTTCGTTTTTAGAACATACGCAAACCAACTAACAGTTATTACGCCAAAAAAGGCAAACCTAAAGGTAATAGTGACATAGTACACTACAGTAACAAATAGTTTCGCCTGTTTGACAAGCGCACCGAGGGGTAAGCATTATGCTCATTGGTTCTGTCCAGGTCTTGAAGTAAAAAAAATGTTGAAAGCGCAAGGCTTGTGCGCGTTCCCTTTCTTGTCCTCGTCTGGCTTAGCGCTTAAAGGATGGATGCCGCTTTCGATTTGCAGAGCAAGGCTTGTTCCTCCGAAAGATACTATGGTATCGCAATCGCAATGTTTCCCATTATCACGATCCTGCGTGACTCACGCCAACTATAACCTAGAGTCATGTGGCAAGTTGTCGCAAGCGTTAGCCTGCTTGCTATATTACTCGTAGTTTTCGAACTGGCTATCAGTAAGAGAGCCAGAGAGAAAAGCCTTCATTGATCTCGGGATTGGTCTTTTGCACTGTTATATAAGGCGTCGCTGCGTACCGCAGCGCCATTAGAAGGCGCGTGCTTGGAGCCGCCGAAAAAGACGGGAAAGAGGATGGAATAAACAGAGAGACTGCGTAGTGTCTCCATTGCTATCACACTGAGTAATATGCACGATATAACCTAATTGGCGACGTGGATTTAACAGCCTATATGCTGCCGGCTTGCCCTTCATCTGTGCCTTCGATTGCTGCATAGCATCCTGTACGATGAGTATTTCGGGGCTACAACCGCCACCCATGTTCCTGTCGTCACCTGGACTCCCGGTCATCCCATGTAAGTAATGGATTCAAGCATTCAAGAACTACATGGGGGCGTCGGGGGCCTCCGACCTACCTGCCATGCGTCGGAAGGCGATTCTGCTCAGCTGCTTGGTTTTGGAAGGACAACGTATCTTCCAGACTCTCACGTCGGAGGTCGACCCGCGCTTTTTGACTTCGAGCGCCACCGGAGGGACGTTGACGATACCTGCCCCAGGTGTGTTCGACCGCGCTATTGCGACGCTTAAAGGTCACTACAAGAGCTCTGTCAATGTCACCGCAGCGCGTCACCGTTTCCGTCGACGTGCAGAAGCCCCAGGTGAGATTGCGGTCGATTACGTCACCGCGCTACGAGGCCTCGTAGGAGTGTGCAACTTCGATGACTTGGCGGAAGACATGATGCGCGACCAGCTTATAGAAGAAACTACTAGCGAATACATGCGTTAACGTCTTTTACGGGAAAATTCTCCTATGCTTTCTCGGGTCCTTACCATTGCCAGACAGCATGATCAGGCGACTAGAGAAGCGAGAGAACATGCACGACATGAAGCACAAGTGCAACACGTTAAAAACACAGGCACTTCAAATATGAGAGAAAAGCACTGTGGCACGTACACATGCTATAAGACGCCAACTGAAAGTCATCGAGCTCTGAAAGAGCGAGAATGTTATCGTTGTGGTTCTTTGGACCATCTGGGCGAATAGCCCTCACTGCAAAGCTAAGACACATAAGTGTCGCAGATATGGAAAGACAGGCCATCTAGAAAAGGTATGCAAGTCTGTCCGAAAGTCTGAAAAAAGTATTTAGCATGTCACGGAAGTGACACAGATACAGCTGACACGGACGATCACATAAGTGTTTGTCTTATCTGAAGCCGTAAGAAGGGAACTTATGCAGTGCTGCAAACTGAAGGAATTTCCGTGTCATTCCTGATTGACACTGGATCATCGGTTTCAATCCTAGCCGAAGAACTTTACCGACGTCATTTCTACGCTGCATTTCCTCTGACATCAACATCCGTCCAGCTGCTCGATTACTCTAATTCAGCAATCCCTATAAAAGGATGTTTCATTGCTCCAGTTTCATTTCATGGCCGATGCACTTCTGTACTTCTGTACGTTGTGTCGGGAGGAACAGCCATACTTGGTTTAGATGGTATCGCGGCTTTCGATATGAAGATTCAAGGATCACCTTTTAGCTGTCTGCTAATGATGCATGAAACTCCTGTGCTACCTCCTGAATTACGTTCCGAGTTCGAGCACTTGTTCGAAAAGCAGCTAGGTACTGTCAAAGGTTTCACTCACAAGATCAGAGTGGCCTGCAAACTGAGACGACTACCACTCGTCATTCGTGAGCAAGTATCGGCAGAAGTACAAAAATTCGAAGCTCAGGACATCATTGAGCGCGTTGATTCTTCAGAGCGGGTCTCACCAATTGTCGTAGCCAAAAAAAATGATTGCTCGATTCGCATGTGCGTAGACCTGCGAGAGCGAAACAAAGCTATAATAGTGGACAGTTTTCCCTTGCCACAAACTGAGGAACTTTCAAACAGCTTGGCTGGTGCACAGCGATTCTCTAAGCTAGATTTAGTTTTTGCATACCAGCAGTTACCACTAAGTCCAGAGAGTCGCGATCTCACGATGTTATAACGCACGACGGACTATTTCGCTTTAAGAGGCTTTACTTCGGACTGGCATCGGCACCGTCAGCGTTTCAGAAGATGATGCATATGATCCTCAAAGGATGCAATGCGTCTTGTTTTACATTGACGACATAATCGTGTATGGACGCTCCCGAAAGGATCGCTTGCTCAATTTGCGCACTGTTTTCAAGCGGCTCTCTGAAGCTGGCCTCAGTCTCAACCATAAATGTGTTTTTGACGTCGCAGAATTGACTTTCCTAGGCCATGTTGTCAGCGCCAAAGGGTTATTCCCACTGATGTCATCTCTCGAGGCGATAACCAAGGCACCATCACCTACAAATATCAATGAACTTCTCTCGCTGCTGGGACTCGCAGGCTTCTACTTCAAGTTCATCCAGCATTTTTCAGATGTTGTGGAGCCAATACATGCTTTGCTTCGAGGAAACGCGCCTTTCGCTTGGACTGCGGCAGCCCAAGCAGCTTGGAGCAGCTGAAAACGTTGATAACATCTTCCGAAGTCCTTCACCTTTTTGATCCTAGGTTACCTGTGTACGTTAAGACTGATACCTCAGGATATGGATTAGGTGCTGTACTGCAGCAGGACAACAGAACATCACTGCAAACTGTCGCGTTTGCCTCATGTACTCTTCAACCGCATGAACGGAAGTACTCCGTCGGTGAACGTGAGGCCCTTGCCTGGGTCTGGGCCTGCAAGCACTGGCACGTTTACCTGTGGGGCGACCTTTCATCTTGCGGACAGACCACGCTGCTTTGGTTACGCTCCTCTCAACGAAAGGCACAGGTCACCGTCCGTAAAGGATTTAGCGCTGGTCATCACGGTTGCTGTGCTACAACTACATCATGGAATACAGGAAGGGTAGCGAAAACGTCGTGGCTGACGCACTCTACCGGCTGCCCGTACAGAGTTTCATCCGTGATGCACCCGAAGAAGAATTTATGTCTCCTGTCCCCAGTAGTTACCATACAAGATCTTCAAGAAGCAAGTGCCGCCGATCAGGCTAAGTTAAGCAGTTTAACACTACTTCTTGGCCTGACAAGAAATCCTTGTCAAAGAGCTGCTACCTTACTTTCACGTGCGATCTGAACTCTCTGTTGCTAGCGACATTCTTTGTCGGGGTGACAGGATTGTCGTGCCTTCAACTATGACCCGCCGTCTTATCGATCTGGCTCATGAGTCACACCCAGGAATTAGTCGTACCAAAGCTCGTCTTGTGGAGTCATACTGGTGGCCCGTGCATGAATAGTCGCATTAAAGAACTTGTACGCACATGTGTAACCTGCCAGTCATGTGAAAAATCAGCACGTACATCTGCAGCTCCAATGCGACCCGCCACTCTTCCCGAGAGAGCCTGGCAAAAAGTTGATATCGACATTGTGGGACCTTTCACGCAAGCTTCAGCTGACTGCCGATTTGCCATTACACTTAGTATTATAGCAAGTGGCCAGTGGTGGCTTTCGTACGGGATGCGACCACGTCTACAGTGAGAAAATTCCTACTTGAGCTTTTCGCAAGAGAAGGATATCCACTTGGTATCGTATCCGATCATGGACCACACTTTTCTTCAGCGAAGTTTGAAGATTTTCTCACAGAGCGCGGAATCACGCATTACAATTCTTCTGTGTATTACCATTAAGCTAATGGTTTGGTTGAAAGATTTAACAGGGTATTAAAGTCATATACTCAATTGGCCCTGTTAGCAGGAACGTCGTGATAGAAGAACAGCGATGTTTGATTACCTGCGAACATATCGCTGTACGCCTCATGCGACTACTGGTGTTGCACCCGCTGTTATTCTTCATGGACGCCAACTTCGAACCAGTCTTTACATTGTGGGATTGCCTGACAAATGTGTTAGCACGGACCCTTCAAAGGCACTAGAGCAGTTGAGATAGCGTATCAAGAACGAGCAAATGAAGTCGAAGAGCAACACCGATGAAAAACGCGGTGCCAAGGAACCCAACTTCGTCGTTGGTGACTACTATTAGAGTTGTCGGACCATCTCGCCGCTGCCACCAGTTGAAGGGGTTGTAGGTCGTAGAGAGGAACTTGGGAGGAACTAGGCGTACAGGGTTTATTTACAGTGTTTACATTTTAAACAAGAGATACATCGACAGTCGAGCGTGGCTCCCAAATAGAGCACGCAAGACGAACATACAGCGCACAACTTACGAGCACACAGCTCACGAGTACGAACACTAGCACAGAGCACGACGACGAGCACACTGACAAACGCGCAGACGAGCACACTCTAGCAGCCGACAACAGCTGCTTATAAACACTCCATTGGTCCCTAGTTCCCTAGGTGAGAGAACCGTTCGACCAGTTATCGAAGTTGACCCGCCGGTTGTCCATTATCTTGAGTCTTGAAAGGCGCGCCGGTTCCCCGAGCTGACCCCCGCAGCGCGGCTGCCGGTTGCCCATTGTCTTGCGCCTCTAAATTCCAGAGCTGCCTTTCTCCTGTAGTCGCCACGAGTGTCAGCAGACTGTGACGAATCCTGGGGCCCCCGTACCGCAAAGCCCCCTTTTGTTAGGGAAAGCTCTTCTTGCTGCAGAGAGACCATGACGACCCGGCAAATCAACCACCAATACGTTGGGACCCAAACGTGGCCCGCCCTGCTGTCGTCACCGATTCTCCGAACGCGGCGCATGGTGTATTAGCGCTGTCGTCCTCGCTGGTTCTCTGAAGGGCGCCAGCACCGCGCGTCGATCGAAGCACGTGCAGCGGGCTGAAATAGCTTTGCAGAGCAGTACCACTGCAGACCGATCCTAACACTACGCGCGAGTTGAATTACCAGCAGTTCATGGGAAGCTATCTTCACAGTTTTCTGCACCCAAGAAAATTATAGGATAGCGCTGACCCACCTCTTACCTCTTGGAATATGGGCGTGTGTGGAACGCTTCCAAATTAGCGGCCGTCCACCGTGAAGCTATCAGCAGAATGAAATTTGGTACCACTGCTGTCATGAACTGGTCACCGGCATCCATCATTCAGACGTTGCGGCTGTAAATCATCCGTCACAACCTGACACATCAAGCGCTGATAATGCACCCCTGAACCTTGGACCACCTGCTGCAGGGCGCACGCAACAAGCTTCATTTAAATTTGCAAGGATGCGAAACGCGCGTGAGGAAAAGCGCCCGCAACAAGAAGACACCGAAGAAGCTGCAGGAATACGTTCGGAAGTAACGGACAACCGCTCTTTTTTTTTTTTTTCAAGAGGGGATATGTTATACAAGGCGTCGCTGCCTACCCCAGCGCCATTAGAAGGCGCGTGCTTGGAGCCGCCTAAAAGGAGGAGAAAGAGGATGGAATAAACGGAGAGACTGAGTAATGTCTCCATTACTATTGTACTTTGCAATATGCACGATATACCATCCACTGCGCGCATCTGTTCAAGTTTTACGCTGTTTTTTGAACTAACACGCTCAGCGGTAAACTAATTCCTGAAACTTAAAGAAATCTAGTCACAATTAGCCTTGGAAGGATGCGTTGTGATCCAGCATTTTGTTTTTTCAATAATTACACACAGGCAGTGGAGCATTTAATAAACAAGCAGTTGTGCTGACCCGTGTACTACTGAGGAGGGACATTGTAGTATACACTCGAAGCAGACGAGAACGTGACGACCGAAATAAACGAGGGCGCGCAATCACAAAACATGTATTATGGTGTACTTCTCCGTAAGATTGTTTCGATAGACGTGCAATTAGCGAACGCGGCTGGTAAACTTTTCTTGAAAGCTTTTCTTGATTTGGGCATAATACCAGTACTCGTCAAACATTCCTACGTTGTCTGCAAATTCCACCATGGCTAATGCTCGTAGTTGCAACAGCGCGAAGGACCTCGTAATTTATTTCCGTAGCCAAGCTCCTTGTGGCGTGACGCATTACTGGTTTAACGTTGGCCCGACACGGGCAGACAAAGTGCACCGTTCTCTCTCATCAGCCGGCTCAGTGCGCCTACGTCATGGCCTGGATGGCGTTCTACTGGATAACAGAGCTGCTTCCGCTTCCGGTGACGTCACTGATGCCTGTCGTTCTGTTTCCGCTCCTGGACATTCTCCCGGTCGAAGAGACAACTTACTTCTATTTCAACGTGAGTGTCTACGCGTTTGCAGTATTCAGCTTGAGTAACTGCGTCGCACGGGGCATAATTCCGGGAAAATATTTCCGCGCGTCCTGTAACTTCTCAAGGCAGCTTTCAAATGTTTGCTGCTCGTTCAATCAATACAGAAAAGTGGAGACTACGAGAGGCGAGTTTAGACCTAATTAATTAATCAACTCCTCAAGTATTATAATTAGATGAAAAGTGTCAATGAGAAAATCGTAGAGCAAAATGAAAAACTCCCGATACAGCTTTCTGTTCCTCAGTACGTGCTTCATAAAAGTGTTTTTTCTAGGGTAAAAGAAGCCCGCGAATACACGGAAAATTGCCGCGCTTCTGACCGCTCGAGGCACTTCGAACGTATTCGCGGGCTCCTTCATGCTCGCAAAAAACACTTTTATGCAGCACGTATTGAACAACAGAAAGCTGTATCGGGAGCTTTTCATGCTGCTCAATAATTTTGTCATTGACACTTTTCATCTAATTATAATATTTGAGAGGATGATTAATTAAGACTAATGATTGAAAAGGCGGAATGCAAAAGATAATGTTAGTATCTCCAAGGGAAGGCAAACATTACCTTCGTTTAGCATTACCACCGTTAGGCATTCGCACATCCTAAAATCCTTGGTGCATGCTAGTTGGGACACCATATATATCTATATATATATATATATATATATATATATATATATATATATATATATATATATATATATATATATATATATATATATATATATATATATATATATATATATATATATATATATATATATATATATATATATATATATATTCAGCGACTTTGATTTTCATTTATTTATCCTTTCTTTAATTCAGTTGGTACGTACAAATATATGCAACTAATTTCCCCTATGTTGTCCCTGGTGTCTTTGCTGGCTTCTGATGATATGGTTAATAACAATCGGGCAGAGCCTCGGTGCACTTTCTTATCGTTTATTGCATAACGAGGGCCTCGGATCCGGCAACATTTATGCTTTCAGGTAGCATGTGTGGGTTTGCTGACCAGTTGCCTTCACCCAAAAATATCCCGTAGTCGTGAAGCCTGCGGCAGAAAGGATGTTCCACATTTGCCGCCAAGGTTTGCGAGGGGTGGCGCAGGCTAATACTCCCAGAGTTAGTTCTAGTAGTAAAACATAAATACCCCAGCGATGGGGTAAGAAATCGGCGCCGCGGTAGCTCAAGTGGTAGGAGCATCCCACGCGTAATGCGAAGACGTGGGTTCGTATCCCACCTCCGACCAGCTGTTCTTAAACGAAGGATTTCTTGGCGAACATTTGCAACTTGGACAGTATCTATCTAGCCTCCTATCTATCTAGTCTCTCATAGGCGTTCGCTTAACTTGGTACGTACCAAAATTGGCATATCATGACACGAGTGTACGACGAACGTAAATGATCGGTCATGACATGACTATCATGATATTTGTGTCATGTATAGGTCATGAAACAACCGCCTACGTCTTGGTGCTCTCATGGTCATTTCGTTAACTTGGTGTGTACCAAAATTTGCATAGTAAAGCAAGAGTGTATGACGAACATAAATGATAGGTCATGACATGAATATCGTGATATGCGTGTGATGTAGGTCATGAAACAGCCGCCTACGTCTTTGTGCTCTCATGGTTGTTTCGTTACAGGACCATTCTCCCACAGGGCGTGGAATCTGCCGGCTTTTTTTTTCATCCACTTTCATTTGTATATCTATGTATCATTTCTTTAATTCAATTAAGAAGCGGAAGTAATGGTGTACTTCGTGTCTTTGTTGGGTTCCTATGATATATATATATATATATTGTATATATTTTGTATATATATATTCTTTTGTCCCAGTGATCCGTCAAAACAAGGAGAGAGTCCAACTATCGTTGCAACGCAAGCGATACTTTCTGCGGGAAAAGATGGACACGAATACGAGTGCTTAGATTAAAAAGACTAGATATCAGCATACACTACTGGCAAACTATTGCCGTCAACTTTCAAGAATTTCTTCGGCAAGGCACCTTAGCTCGTTCTTCGTCGAAGCACTTGTGAGCCTCTCATACAAGAGCACACACGGCAGCCACTCGGTTCACGGACGCACACAGTTCCGGCGCTAGCTCATGATAGCCTAACTGCCAGCTGTATACTTCTCACTTGTCCGTGCACTGTATTTCCATAAATGTGAAACATTGTGTCGCGACCTTGTGTCGCCTAATGCAGGGTTATCGCGCCGAAAGGCAAATAGGTGAACACAATGTACTCGCTCGATGCAGGACTTGTGCAGCGTGATATTCGGCTCCCTTCTGGTCATGCTCGGCGTGAAGGAAACGGGCTTGGCCAAGCGCATCGCTCTGCGCATACTCTACTTCGTTGGAACGCGCAGCTCCAGGTATACTCCTTTCACTCATTGCTGACATTGAAGTACCGAATGTGACCGCAACGTTAGAAGCGCGAAGTGAGATAGCTTAGGCTGCCGCAGAGTCGGTGAATACAAGCAAAGCGTTAGCTTTTCATGTACATACGAAGTGAGAAGGAGCAATAAGCCATTATTGTATACCTTGGCTATACTGGGTAAGGTAAACAGGGGAGCCGACTGATCTCATAAGTGTTTCCTTCTATAGAGGGGGCGAGGGGAGCCGTTTCGCGACTCGATCCACAAATGGCGAAACTCGAAGTTACGCCTCGCCAGGCGTTATATTGGGCGCGCTTCTTTCGTTGCTGTGTCACCTGCTGCAGTCGCCGCGTCCGTAGAGTTTCCTACAATAATTACTAGAGAGAACTCTTGTTGCACTGCAATCGTTGAGCCACCATGGGAATGAGAGGAAGTACATGGATTTTTCCGCTCGTCGGGCTTGTAAATCCAGACGTTCTTGTGGAATTCGTTTATCACGCTTTGTATGCCTTCATTGTCGTAAATTTCAGAGCACGCTATACTTTTCTAACTGCAGAAGAGGTTGCGAACACGCACAATCGCTACTAATTGCAACGGTTCAGATTGTCCAGGTGGCCAAATCAAAATGTCCCAAGCATTTCAAGGCACTGGCTTGGCCGCGATAGATTCACGAGGGCGTTATATGTGGCTCGTCATTGCTTTATCTAGGAACCTTAGTCATTGCATGCGTCCGAGGCTTAATGGTTTCAATATCGGGCGTCTGTGCTAGAGGTCCTGGGTTCGAATCCTTCCGTAGGACGATTTTAATAATGTATACACAATTAATTATATTTTAGCGCTTAAAATGAGTTTACAAAGTCACGAAGCCGTTTCAAGCCAAAGGACAAAGCTTAGGCAAATCCATGTACTTTCCATGATTCCCATTCTGGATCAACCACTCCCATTGCAGCTGCAATAGACACTAGCGCAGGAGTTCCCTCTAGTAATTATTGTAGGAAACCGTATGGCCGCGTCCGCCCTGTCTGCGGACGCGGCCATCAGACCTGGTCTATCAGCGTGCATAAACATTTCTCGATTGCGTCGGATCACGCTGTCGATGCTCACGCGTTGACGTTCGCTTGACGCAATGGTGCTTGATAAATCTTCTAGCTCCAATAATGTTAAATACGTTTGAATGCGCTATCTGCAAAAGCTGGTTGCATTTCAATCTGCGAAGACTATGCCTATGAAGCTCTCATTGTCTCCTCCCCACAGCCTGTTCACGTTATTAGTAGGCAACATATGAACCACCGGGAACATCTATGCTCTTGCTAGATTTTCCGCATGTAAATCATGTCACAGTGATTGCTTAAAATTTGTATGGTTGGTTAACTTCACAGCGAACAGCAATTAAAAGAGTAACGAAACAGAACTACAGAAGCGATATGAGCGGAAACTAAACCTTCGGTCATCTACATTTTATCTCCCAACTACGTGACTATATTGGCTGTATGGTTACGAACATATGGGCATCTCCTAGGAACATGCCTGCTCCACTCATTAAACAACCTTTGGATCGTATGTGGCGCGAAGAGGAAACGTTTTCTTTACCTTGCAACACCCGCACCGTTATCAGAGAACGAGACAGGTCAAGTCTTTGTTAATCCGTTAACGATCTCAAACCATTACGTGCGCGACAAGAAATCACTCTTGAACTCAACGAAACACGGAAAGGCCAACGTGCCCTTCTCAAGACAAATAAAACAACTGAACCGACACAGCGTACATCGACGACTGCGTAGCATGACAACTACTCGAGGAAGCAATTGTTTTAAGATTGCAACACTTATCGAACAATCGAGTTGTCATTTTCCTGCGTTTGCTCATCGTCTGCTACGCAGTGTTAGATACGGACCCTTTTCCTGGTATCACTCGAGTTCACCAGACCACATCGAATAGCCGTCGCACCCCGTTAAGGTGCGCAGAAGCTCGTCTAACACGTTCCCGGACCTGTCAGACAAGTTGGCGACCGCCACTTCGTGCGCCTCAAGTGGAGCTATTGTCTCAATGCTTGACTGCTTCCCAAAGTGCAACGGGAACCTAGCACGGTTCCAGGTAGTTGATCTTGGTCCCGAGCAAAGCTGTTTTGCAGCTCTGAAAGATCGTTCGAATGACACACCCATCTGCCGATTGTGACGGCACTTGCAAGCCACGAGGCAACGCCGGTGGCAAGTCACCCGTCCGACATTGGAGCCCTTGGAGCAAGCCCCATCCGCTGATTGTGACAACACTTGCACGGGCGCCTGCCATTGGAGGGAAATGACGACACCTGAGCAGTCTCGACGATTGGCCGAAAATGACGTGAATCCGAGACGCCAAAAGGGTTAAAATCGAGAGACAGGGAGTAGAGATGAGCATTCCTTCATTCATTCATCTCTTTCTGGCTTCTTGCCACGGGCCGCAGAGTCCGAATTGCTGCTGGACATCAATTACTTTATGACTGCTAATTAGTTCATGTTATTACTGTAAATATTGTAAATAAACCTCCAGTTTTCATCTCAAAATTCTCCTCAACGTCCGCCAACTCCCGGACTCAACGGCAAGACCCAATAACTGGTGGACAGCGGTAGGATTGTCATCCAGATCCAATAGCGGCCCCCTTTCGGCCCGCGTAGGAGCCGCTTCCGAAGCTGGTTCTTCATAGCTAATTTTGACGGTACATGGGGCGCTGTATTCTTGCTAGCAATGTATAAAAGAGGAGAGAAGCCCTAGTGAAGGCATGTTGGGGAGAGAGTGCGCAGCGGAGGCAGATTGCATATGGCAGTGTGCTGCGCACGCGCTGAGGGCCAGTGGGAACCGAGCAAGCGCATTGGCAAGCGTCAGACTCGGCTCTGCTGTATATCTTACTGCGTTCCCTGGCGACATACAGGAAGCAGATCAAACGATCCTCCGAAACAGGAAGTGAATTCGCAAAGCTTATCGTCTGTAAGCGCTCTTGCCCTGTTGGCCGACTGCGCTCGCTATAGTAATGTGACCAACATCAGTTTTGGCTGCCATTTGGCCTTAAAAACAACTCTAGCCTCTAGCCAGTAATGCCACTTACATTACACAAAGTTCCGTAAGCGTGATAAAAGGCCTCGAGATAAGTGCATTCGCTTGTGCCCGTATGCAAGCGTGCCAGCCGCCGAGTTGCACGCAGTTATGCTGAAGGTAATACCCTTGTCCCTATATGCACGCATGCAGGCTCCTGTTCGTGTTCATGGTGGTGTGCGCCTCGCTGTCCATGTGGTTGCCCAACACGTCCGTCACGGCCCTGGTGGCTCCCGTGGCGATGGCGGTCATCGACCAGATGAGGGTCACCACTAAGATCAAGAGGAGGTCGAGTGAGTACCGATTGTCGAGGCTTTATAGGCTTCATCCAAACATTCACTTTAGTCGGGGACAGGTCAAGAACGCAGCGGAAATTACTGTCCCTCCAAGGGAACGTGCATGCAGGCGTCATCAAATCATCCTTGTGCATGCGTGCCTCCCACCTTGGCTTTCCCTAATATGTTTCATATGTTTCATGTACCCCGACTTCCTTCGCCCTGGTGGGGGGCAGTTTCTGGGTGCGTCAGGTGTCAGGCTGCATTCCTCGCCACCGCACGTCGCAGATCGGGGCTGCTCGTTCGTACGGTGCGCCCCACAGCCTCCTCGTCAGCCATGTTTACGTGAAGGCAATAGTATAGTGTGTCGCCTTTCTTTAGCGCATCATGGTGCAAAGTAAATAAATACGCCGGTACGTGTTTCCGGCAGTTTGCGTTCCGCGGGTGGGGGAGGTCGGGAGCACGCGGAGGTCGCCGACTCTCACTGCGTCGCACCCGCGTTCAGCTGGTCCGCGCGGGACGACTTACCCCGTCTCGAATTATACACTCTCCTGTCGCGTCAATGCTATGCGCCTTCCAAGCGCAATACCGCAGCTTACATGATTGTCATGCGCTAGATGTATGATGGGATGCGCCACTTGTCGCATTCATGTAAACACCGCTATTGTTGCTGAACAGCTAAGACTTCTTCGCATACAAGGGTGCCTTTTCTTGCACCAAATTTGTATAGTTAGAAAAACATAAATAACAGTAACGTTATGTTTACCATTAGAGTGCACGGACTGGACGGCTCTAGCTACAAAGCGACTTCCGCACTCACGTCCCTAATTAGCGATGTTACGCAAATTAATTTTCTAATTATCAACAATAGGTGGCTACAGGAAAAGAGCGCTTTGGGGCCCGTCCTCGACACTACCTATCCCAACGATCAAATTTTGAATGGCGGAGTTCATGTGGGAGCTACGCGAACAATTAGCTTCCCTTGGAAGGCTTGTATTTCGGATGCAAAGAAAGTTATTATTATTATTATTATTATTATTATTATTATTATTTTTATTATTATTATTATTATTATTATTATTATTATTATTATTATTATTATTATTATTATTATTATTATTATTATTATTATTATTATTATTATTATTATTATTATTACACTCGCCCATAATATATTGCGGGGTGCGCGAGCGCGTGGCGAAGCGACCCTCCTCCCCTTCTTGCGGTGAACCCCTGGTGTCGCGACCGACACCTGCGCGCATGCGCGTCCCTCCGAGACTGCAAGCGTGCATGTTTCCGCGCTTTCTCCTTGCGCGCCGGCATGGAGGAAGGAAACTGAGGAGAGGCCCTACCCTCTCCGCGCGCAATATGGGCGAGTGTACTTGCCATTGACCGGTCACCTTCGTTAAGAGAACGTAGGACGCAAACATTGGTGGCAACTGCTTCTGGGTACAGTTGTGGCATAAGGACACCTCGTGTGCCCGTGCATGTGCATGTGTGCGTGCCTGTTTGCGTGTGTGTTTCCAATAATGACCCTGAACATGGCACGTTCCATGTTTTGCTAGCTCATGCCAAAATATACTAGCTCTCGCTAACTTGTCAAGCTGTGATTGTTGAAAGCTCAACCATGGTCAGGATAGTGCAACTATACAATTTCAATTGTATTCTCTTTTTTTTTCATGTTAGCTCTCCGTCAGTAATCCAAGCTGCTCTTACCTTATTTGTAATAGAAACGCTGTCAAGAAACAAGGGGGAAGAAGACGGCTTTGGATCGTTTCATGTCGTAGATGAGGCGTCCTCCTCCTGCTCTCGAGATAGACGCAACGTTTTGCATAGATATGTTTTGCAAGGCATGCAATGGGGCAAGGCATGGCATTGCTAACTTGTATTTATTTATTTATTTATTTATTTATTTATTTATTTATTTATTTATTTATTTATTTAAACTTTCAGTCACTCACCGCTCGGGTTCCGTACAGTCGGTCGTCTACAGGAAGGCTTTGGACGCTATTCGTGTCAGTCTGTCCGGGTAAGTGGTCGGACTGTTCAAGTTTATGTCAGTGGTGCGAGGCAGTTCACGGCTAATCCCGCGCTTGTTGTTTTTATTATTGTCCATTATTATTTTCGCAATGCTGCTTACGCCAGCAGGGGTCGTCGCGGGGCGGGTAACAACTGATGAATGCATATGCATGTCAGTCTTTCAGAGAGCAGCCCATATATAGTAACAACGAAACGAGAAAAAAAAAAACGCACAGAAATGTGATCGGCGGCCGATCAGCAGCTGAAATTACTATACATGATGCCGTCGCCAGACACTTGCCTCCGGGAGGGGGGGGGGGGGGGGAGGGGGTGCTTGCCCGGCGGGGCCCCCACCCTTCGCCCCGTCCCTTGTGTCAACTGCATGGAACAACTCATTCGACGCCTCTATCATTCGCTGAAAGAAAGAATACCTAATTACGTCGTTTTTCTTTCTTTTTTCAATGCAAGCGGCACTAATCAAAGACATCGTCGACCTCTGTCAGCATAACCTTTAAACGTTGCGCATAGTTCAATTTGGCATTGTTAATTAGTCCTTTAATGAGTTGAAATAGTTGTGTAATAACTAATGTATTATTAATGAATAATAACTAAAATTTATGCAGTAGATTGCCCTGCAATTTTTACTGAACAAAGGGCTCGGAAGTAATGAATATGAATTTGCCGTTAGTGCTTTACGAAACGCTACCCGCCATCTGTGGAGCCAATAATAAGAAATACGTTGTGTGGTAAATAGGGAGTATTCCAGGACGTATATAGTACATACCGAACCCATATAAAAAGCAATTTATTTCACGAAAAGTTAAAAAAAATAAAAATTATGGGCCTTCACGTCCCAAAACTTCTTTCTCATTATGAGGCACGCCGTAGTGGAGGACTCCGGAAATTTCGACCACCTGGGGTTCTTTAACGTGCACCTAAATCTAAGTACACGGGTGTTTTCGCATTTCGCCCCCATCGAAATGCTGCCGCCGTGGCCGGGATATCACGGAAAGTTGGTGTTACAATAATCCGCAGTGCCATAGGTACTTGCATATCACACGCCTCGCATGTTCGCTTCGTCCGCGTCGTCCTCGCAAGCGGAACCGACGAATTTAACTCCGGCAACACCGTATACTCCTCGTCGTCACTCGATTCGACGTCCAAGAAGTTTCTCGAGGCATTTTTTTTTTCTCCAGGAGCATCTCCGCCCGTTGCTTGTTCGCATCGTCGACTTTGTTATAAAACAAGGAAGAATGCAGCGCAACAAACTCTGCGGCGATATGCGAGCAGTTCACTAGACAGCCGAGTTCGCGTCTAGAACGTCCCTATGCGTCCGCCGTGACGCCTTGCACACACTTGTGACCACGCAAAAATTCCGGCACATGCCAGGCTCTCTCGGTTGTTGCAATCTGATATTGAAAAACTCTCGTGATCGCTATATCAGCGGCTACAGTTTGCAGCAAACGCAGTGAGGTGCCAGACTTGCAGGGAAAAAAAAAAGACGTGAGAAAGTTGACAATCTGGCGATGCCAAACCGCACGCTGCTATGGCGAATATTTTGCACGTTAGTTCCACTTGCGTTCGTTATAATGGGCGCAACGGACGCCGCAGTTGCAAGAAGAAAATTGGGGCACTCGGCTGCAGCTGCGAAATTAGCAGCCTGTGAAACTCGCTCGGACAAAAATACATTCGCACACATACAGCGTCTAAAATGGTTTAACAGAACATTTCGAGGCTTCGACATTTCGCGCTGGATCTACCGGCCAGCTGAACGTTGTTCGGCAAGCGTGGAGCTTGCCAAACCAGGTTTAGCAAGCCTGGCCGACGCGGCCGTTTCTAAGTTATTTTGGTTTGTCGTTGCAGAATGCTTTCGATGAATTGCGCGTGTATAACGCCACGCGCCACGAGAAGTAGTGGATACACTGCATGTCTTAGGCAGCAACTCGGAAGTCCGGCGAAGTTTCATCTTTTACCGCAAGAAGCGGTGCTTCTAGATGTCTCCCGCAGGCTTTCATTGCAAGAAAACTCTATACGTCGTCGCCCGAGCCAGCCACACGCGATCTCGATGGGTGGGAACTCGCGCCTTAAAACGATCGAAATAACACCATGACTTGCAGGATTTTGCGAAAATAAGCAACGCAAAGGTGCACGTACGTACCGCGTTTTACGCGTCTCAGCGCTATAGCAGAATGCCTAATGACGCAGACACGGATCGCACGAAGAATTTGTACCATTTTGATTTTAGTTTGCTCGAGGGAGGACGCGCCTTGAGACCACAAACGTTCATGACGTCTCTGGTCATGAATGTCGTGACGTTCATAAGCGCACGAACGCATCAACGTGCTTCCATACCCCAAATGCACCTTCGGCGATCGACCCTGATTAGGTGAAATTCCCCCCCCCCCCAAAGTGAACTTAGGAATAAAAAAAAAAGGTAAAGAAAGAACATTCGTAAAGCTGGGAAGGTTCGGAAGATTACCAAGCCTACGATGTCCGCTGCTGTAAGAACGAGTGCCGTAGTCGACGTCAGACCTGTACGCAACAATAGCAACGGCGCGAATTTCCGTGCTTGTGACAAAAGGAAGTGCAAGTCGATTCTCAATTCACATAACTCAAACGGCCGTCGTCACCGCCGGTGTGAGGAGGAAATTCCTTTGAAATTCCTATCATAGGATACAGCGCTCTTAGAACGTAATGACCCCCAGCTGCGTCGGTCAGGCCGCCGCAGCTAAGCGATGAAACCCGCTGTCGCTTGATGATGACAGCTGCTTACTTGTTGCCGACGTGCTGTGATAGGCGACCACTTTTGCTTTTGACGCATGACTGCCTCGTGGTTCTCTTCACGCTCCATAGGTTGCCGGACGAGGTGATTGTTCAGCTGCAGATGGAAATGCTCTTGTCCACGGCATACTCTGCGAGCATCGGAGGATTCGGCACGCTCACGGGCACCTTCCCCAACCTCATCCTCAAGGACCTCTACGAGCAGTTGAGTACAAGCACAGGGTGCCTGTGCAAGCAATGGCCCCAGCTGTACGCGGAGGACGGGACGTCGATATTAAGACCGCCTACTTCAGGAGGCCTAATCGAGCTTCAACTACCTTTGGACCGCTGTATTAGACAAACAGTTTACCGTTGTCCCCTTAAAGAAAAGTTAATCATCAGTTCGTTCTGACAGTACTAATGCATGGGGCAGAAATTCAGAGGTTAAGACAGAAACTTAATTCTACGGACCACCCGAAGAGCGATGTAACAAAAAAATGACAGACGTTACGTAACAGACAGGAAGAAGCGATGTAGTTGAGAAAGCATACGGGGTTAGCTAATATTCTGTAGCGGAGATTAAAAGGAAAATACGGAATTGAGCGCGCGCCACGTAGTACGTAGGACAGATGAACGCCGGTCAAATAAATTCGCGGGATGCGTACCAAGAGCACTGACAGGGCTGCTGAGGACGACCGAGCACAAGACGGTGGAGTGAAATTAGCAAGAATTTGCATGACCCTGGTTATCTGTCAACGTAAAACAAGCAAGAGAAAAATTGGACCGCTGTTGTCACTGTTGTCGTTAGATGGGTTCCAACCAAGAAGTCATCCTCCACAAGTGCCCGGCACTTCCTGATAAGCGAAGTCGCTTTTCAACTTTTCTGTCCTTGTTCGCAAAATAGTTCTAAAGGGTCACAGGCAAGGCATCATTACAAAATATGAAATCGACTCTTAAACAAGCAGACCGTAAGTAAGAACCGTAAAATGTAATCCGTAAGCATTGATGTGTGACCTATCGCTCATTATGAAGAGGTAGACGGAATATGAAATTAGCAAGATGCGTGTTCTAGTTTAGATTAGATCATGCACTATACACAATTTAACAGGTAGTGGATCCACTGCAGAGTACCAGAATCATCCGACACGCCTCCAGAACTAGTCACAACAAACATATATCATATAATAGTAATTGGTTGTTTATTATCATATGTGCAATAGGAAAGGAAGGAAAGTATCGCAGACCGCACTGAAACTGCCTAACGCAATCTTCTTGAACCTGAACGGGTTCGGGGGCTAAAGGAGAAGGACAGAGGATAGCGAAGGGTGGGAAACGATTTACATGAATGTACCATAAGAAGCTTGGTCAGGTTCTATCCGTGAGGAAACATTTCTTAACTGCACGAATAAACGATCACAGAGAGAGCACACAAGGAGAGGCGCACATTTGCAACTAATCTTTTTTCCACAAGGACCCCATATAAGTACATCCAAGAAACGCCCCACTGCGATTGCGCGCGCGCAGCAACATAATCATAAAAAAGAAACTTTCTGTTCACGCACTACACAACCAAACTATACGCTCATCAGTAAGGCTCATCTCACTGTTGTGCAGACAAACTGAGCTGTCGCTGATACAATCATCTCCCTTCTTTTTTTACAATATACGCCTCGCGCAACCTTCTTGCTCGGCTATCTTGGCTCCGACACGAAATCTTCACTTCTTTCAGAATCTGCTGGCAAGGGCACGCCAAGCAGTGGGCACGGCGGTGCCCGCTCGCTTTATTCCTAATTGACAATTCACGCTCACGCAAGCATAGAATACGGGAAAGCTTTGACAAGGAGCTTGTAAGGTTAGAAGAAGCTGGTTTCCCGCAATCAGTCATTTTCGCAGTAGCGGAGCTAGCGCTTGATAAGATTAAAACGGAAAATTGTATTAGCGGAACTTGAGAGGAACGCAAAGATAAAGAACTTAAAGTTGTGGCTTCTCTTCGCAGGACTTCCCACAATTTAAGAAAGGTTGCGAAAGGATATGGAATTCAGGTGGCGTTTCGGGCTCCTGGGAAATTTGCTGTAATATGCTCGCGCATAGGAAGAAGTACAAATAGGTACCGAGGGTGCGGAATAAAGCACACCAACTCCTACGTAGGTCACAGTGTTGGGGTAGCCTATCGTATTCCTCTATCGTGTGTCAAAGTCTACGTAGGCTAAACTGGAAGGTGCGTGAATGTATGCTTGCGTGAGCGTGAATTGTCAATTAGGAATAAAGCGAGTGGGCTGCCCACTGCTTGGCATGCCCGTGTAAGCCGATCCTGAAAGAAGTGAAGATTTCGTGTCGGAGCCAAGATAGCCGAGCAATAAAGTTACGCGAGGCGTATCGTCTAAGAAAGAAGGGGGATGAGTGTATGATCGACAGCTAAGTTTGTCTGCACAACAGTGAGATGAGGTTTGCCGATGAGCGGAGTTAGACTGTGTATTGCATAAGCAGAAAGTTTTTTTGTGTGTGATTATGTTCCTGCGCGCACGCAGGCGCAGTGGCGCATTTCAGGGATGCAGTTAAATGCGGTCTTTGTGGAATAAAGATTAGTTGAAAATTTGCGCCTGTCCTTGTATGCTCTCTCTGTGATCGTTTATTCGCGCAGTTAAAAAAATGTTTACTAATGTGCACCCACTCGTCCTACAACAAGTTTTGCTAAACTACACATGTATTCGTGACCAGTACGTTCGCTCAAGAGAGTCAAACATTTCACGTTGTCATAATGCACCGTCGCGCTGAAATATCGCACTATCATCCATCAAACATCCATCAAACATACCTTATGCAACATATTTCCTCTATTGTGGCCTGTTTAGAAGATTTCCCGACGCTCCGCCCATTACGGAATCATCCTGGATGGTTGCCAACATGCCCGCCATGGTCATCTGCCTCATGCTTGCCTGGTGCTGCAGTAACCGGCGCCTAAAAAGCATCAGGTTCGTTGAAAATTACGCTCCTATCAGTGAAGTCTTGACTTTTCCCTGTGTTGTTTTTGTGCAGTTTACTCAAAAAGCAACTGCGGGAGACGTATGTGTAGCACATTTTGTTTGTTCCTGTCTGTCTGTCTGTCTGTCTGTCTGTCTGTCTGTCTGTCTGTCTGTCTGTCTGTCTGTCTGTCTGTCTGTCTGTCTGTCTGTCTGTCTGTCTGTCTGTCTGTCTGTCTGTCTGTCTGTCTGTCTGTCTGTCTGTCTGTCTGTCTGTCTGTCTGTCTGTCTGTCTGTGAAGTGGACACACCCAATCGCTTGTGTGTCACCTTGAGTGTCCCTGTTCTCTAGTGCGCTTAAACATTCCGAAGTATCTCTACAGTGCGATGCTTGACAAATTCATTCGTTTTCTACGATGCGCGTCACGCAGGTAGGTAACAAAAAAGATGAACACTTCTGTACCGAAATAAAAGATACTCTTGAAGTATGGCAGCGGCCTTGGTACTACTGATGTAATCTCTGCTGTCAGTCGCTGAGATCAGTGACATGTAAAGTTCAAGGCGAATACGTGTTGTCACTACGATATAGTACTACTATTAGTCTATCAGCTCGCACGCATTTCATTTTGTGACACAGCTTCTAGCTGCTGCTTCTGCAACAGAAGTAGAAAGTGTAACAGCTTGTAGAAAGTTGAAAGGTCGTGGTTAAACCTGCAAGAACTGAAGACCGTCAGTATGTTTCCGGCCACATTCACATTGTTTCATTTCAGGGTATACGGTTTCTTCTGTGAAAATTTAAATTCCTCAGAGCCTTTTTTAAAGCCCAAACGGATTCGCTACTTGACCTTTAAATCATGAAATACATTCCAAATGAGAACAGGTTGGTACGCAATTTGACCGCGGTTGTACAGATGGGCACACTTTACGTCGGAGCAGAAGGCGGTCGTTGGTTAGTCACTTGCGCACGGCTTACACGAGCATACTTCAAGGAGTTGATCTGGTTTGTCATGCTTACACGCCCGAATGTTCTTTTCCTTTTTTTAGTCCGCTAGTATGAGGAGCATAAAAGAATGTACGTGTGTGAAGTGCGGAAAGCAGGCCACGTAGTAGTCGAGAGGGAATGGGAGAGATTAGATGAGCGTTTATGCGTATGTATAATGGGGGTCTGCTCGGTATCACCGTCGGGTGCTTTTCGCTCCTCGAAGAGGTGCTGCAGCTGCTTTTTGGTGAAGTAGCGTTGATCGTTCGGGCATCCCGTGACATCAGATCGAAGTTGAATTCTCTGTTACTTGCACTTTGTGCGAGTTTAACGAGCCAGCAAAACCAGCGCATCACTACGCCATAACGAAATTTGTAAAACGCGAAAGCGTGGCCGGCGCGGAGTAGAGCGAAAATGGAACATTTCGACCGCCGTCATCGTTGTCAAGGGTAATTTAAACGAGTTCATTTTTCTAAAGTATGAAACAGAACTGTATAATCAGCATTTTATTTCGTCTTATCATACAATGTAAGGATTTCTTTTGCAAATAGTGGTTGAATATTAGTGGCAGAATTTAACTGAGGAGTGATTTCATCATCGGGCAAGTTCTTGAATGTCGCGAGGGAGTTTTTAACCATGTCCTGCTTTTACCTCAGTTTCTGGATTATTAAGGCTCTGTTCGCGATAATATTGACGCCTTAGGGTCTCTCGATCACAAATATATCACTTTATTTTGACTTATTAACGCGACAGCGTTAAGGAGCTCGTGTCGCAGAAAAGCCGATGGCGTCGGAGGTGTTGGCCATGAGCGAAAAATCCCGGAAGGTAATTCATACATAAAAACAACTTGCAAGATGGGCTGGGTGGCAATCGAACCAGGGTCGCCGGAGTGTGAGACGGAGACGCTACCACTCAGCCACGAGTTCGATGGTTCAAAGCGAGACAAAAGCGCCTCTAGTGAATGCGGTGTTGCCTTAGAAACGTGCCATAGAAAGTGATTCTGCGGTGTATATTGGTAATTATGAGCACGTAAATTACAGAAGTCGCAGTTAAATGAGTAGCGAAGTACGTTTCCGCTACACTTCTGCGCTTGGCGCACTCGCGGAGCCACCTTGGGGCAATTACAGAAAGCCCCCTCCTTGCAATGTACGGCGCTGCCCCGACAGCTGGCGCGCCACTCGCCCGCTTCTCCCCTTCCGTCTCGTTTGAGAGCATTGGGGCCGTGCGGGGACCGGTCCGAGGATACCCCAATACCCTTGCGTTTAATAAGTTTTCTCGCTCTTTCCCCTTCCAACTTCCAGCGTGCGTCACTCGAACCCTCGTGTTTAGGCGACGCGGCTCCTCTTTCCGCTCACAGCGCAATTCCTACGTGCAGCGTCCGATGCGGGACGCCTCTGAGGCGATCGCTGCGCCGTAGCGATCATAGGAGACGATTCCATCGAGGCGTCAGCCCCATGATCCCGTCCGCCTTCATGGCGTGTCGCGGCCCGGCTGTCCGTGCCGATCACGACGTTTGGCTCGCGTAGATTGTTTCTCCCTCCGAGACACCGAGTTCTTTGGTTCGTTGCGCTTGCTCAGGCGTACGTTTCGTTGCCGCGCTGAACGCTGCGTTGCTCGGCGCTCACCGCGTGATTGGTAAATGAGTGGGCGGTGCGAACGGGGTGCGATAACGGTATCGCGTTCCACTCTTGAAGGTGCTGCTTAAGCGTCCTCCAAATTTCTGCCTTCAGTGTCATTTTAACTTATAATTTCAACAACACCGTTGAACGGTTAGTTTTCTCGTACACATTTTTTTTCGTTGTCTATTGATTCAAGTGTCCGCAGTTACAGCAAACAGTCAGTAGCCACTTGATTTTCCCTATTCTGGACAACGTGTACATCTTCAAATCAATTAGTGGCTTGCGTTGAAGCAGTGAAGGTGTTGAAAGAACATTAGCTGCATGTCGCTGGTCAGCGCACATTCTGCTCGCACTCTATCCGGTCGTACTATATCACGCTCACTATGAAGCTACAACACGCGACCACTTTAGAACGCGCCAGACCATACTGAACGCCATATTGGATACAGCTCATCCGCGTTGGCAGACTAGCTTTTTGTGTTGTTCCACTTCGGCCTTCGTAATGTGCGCGAGTTAAACAACGCTAACAACACACAACGCACTGCTTTCTTTTATTTTCTCCCTAGTCGTGATCAACAGGGAGAGTTGCAAGTGGCTGAAGATAAAGCCCATCGAGAAATCGAGCGCCGCTGTGAAGAGCTGAGGGCGATCACGTGAGTGACTTGTGAAGAGACGGCCTTACTCATTGTGTTTATTTTATGTCCCCTTTTGCCGAGGGATCAGCTTCCTTTTTAGGCTCTTAGAACCCATACATCGAAGGCAAGAACCTAAGAATGATAATAAGCAGAAAAGCAAGCATGAAAGACGATCGCACGTCCCTGTTTAATTGTTGCTGTACGCGATGTGGCGATTTCATGTTTTATTTCTATAGCGCTTGCGCGCGCTTTTGAATTTGTACATACTCTATCACGCAGATCGTAAGCACAAAAAAAAAGAAAACAATGCCACAGCAACTGAGAAGAGAGGAAGTTTTTAAAACGGGTAGATCGCTGTTCAAATTTAGCTTGAGAGAAGAAGCGTTCGAACGACACAAGCCAATATTACTGAATCCGTAGGCGCGTCGCGTATAGCCGCAAACCTCTGAAAAACAATTTCTTGTTTACAGACTTTACCGGGAGCAGAATTATAGCGATGCTTACAGAATTACGTTAGTTACAAAACTAAAAAAAGCATGTTTACTCATTTGAAAACACCAGTTTAAATGCATTTTTAGCCGTAGAGCGACTCTCACGGTGCTTACGAAGTTAGGTTAGTTGGCTCGCGATGCCTTCTTCGAACACCTTCGAAAGCCTTCTCTATACGGGACGATTGGGCAGTTTTGTGCTTTACATGTTGTGCAAACGCATTTGGCACTGCTGCAAGACGGACAAAAAGTGCGTCTCTTCCGTGCGCAGGACACAGGAGCTCCTGGTGCAGGTAGTGCTATTCTTCCTCTCTATCGTATGGCTCTATCTGGCAAGTGGATACTTCTCCAGGGACCCCTCGTCTTCGCACGCCGGGTCAGTATGTATCTCTAGTAGCACTGAGCGACCGATTATTTATAAGAGTTAAATATTGATGGGGAACGAGGGAAGCATTGGGTTGGCGAGTGTGAGCTTTATTTGCTACAAGGGGACCTACCTTCCCCAGGGTCTTGACCAAGACGACGTTGGCGCTGACTCCTTGACGTTCGCTCCAGGATCTGAAGGAGTGAACGAGAAAGTTTAGATGGCAAAACCAGAGATGAACTGGTGTGTGGTAACCTGGCTACTCACCGTTAGGGTAAGGGCAACGAAATGAAGGGGAGGGGGGAAATGAAGACGATAATGACAGTAAAGCTATGAAAATAGATAAGCATGGATGAAAAGACAACAAAAGAAAAACGAATGCTGGAAGCACTTATATTACAGTCGCATATTTGGCTCCTTGTCTCTCATAACAACCACAGTAGCCTCGATTGCCCGAAACGGGCAGTTAATTTCGTCCACGCAGACACAAGCGAAGACTTTCACAATGTGGCTGCTTGTCGATTCGTGGGAAAGAATCAGTCATTTGATTTGAATATATCAGAAATAAGTAAATGAGTTGGGCATGCGCAAAGCACGTGAGCAATAGTCTCGGGCTCAGTGCACGTCTCGCAGACGGGGAAGTTTCACAGAGAGAGAGAGAGAGAGAGAGAGAGAGAGGAAAGGCAGAGACGTGAACCAGACGTCCGGTTTGCTAGCCTGCTCTGTGGGAAGGGGGCATGGGTTTGCGGAAGTTCCACAGGAGTCCTGTAAGCTTACAATATGCTGAGCAAAGTTCTCGCGAAGAGTTTGAATGAGGAAAGGAAACGATATATATGCAGGATGAGGCTTCTCTACACCCGCGGTCATAGTATCGAGTCTCGCGTTCTCCACAGGACATTTGTGTTCAGAGCGCCCATTACTCGTACTTATCATGCGACTTGTCTGGCCGATCGGGCCGCGGCGGCCGGTCTTCTATGGGGGCGAAGGGCGAAAACACCCATGTGCTTAGGTTTACGTGCACGTTAAAGAACCCCAGGTGGTCGAAATTTCCGCAGTACACCACTACGGCGTGCCTCATAATCGGAAAGCAGTTTTGGCACGTAAGACCCTATCATATAATTTTTTAATCTATTTTTGACAACTGTGTAGTTCACAGTGATTATGTAAATTATTGTGCAGTTACCGTCTGCTGTCAGTACACGGGCTTCTGCGAGAAGGAAACGGAGAGCCCCATGTTTGTCCGCTCGAATAAAACACTGGTACTTCCAAGATTCGTTGAACTGATTAACTGGAAGGTATTCTCAATCGCAAATCAAAAACAAACGTGTTTTGTTTCGTACGCTTTTTTATTGTGCCTCGGCCAACTCAACGCATATCGTCGCTCCTGTCGAGGCTTCGGTTACCAGCCACCTGCGTCCTGTACACACTGTTACCACCACTGTGCGTTGTGTGTTCCCATAATAATCATAACTATTCCTATTGTTATTATCATTATTACGAGCTAAGACTAATATGCGAAGCTTCGCACTGCAGCAGTACAATCGGTATGGGCGTGCCCGCACTGGCGGCGGGTATGGTCATGTTCGCGATCCCCCGGCACCAGCATCCCCGCCCCAGCCTCGGCCACAGTCCGTGGAAGCCCGTGCTCACTTGGCGAGACTCGTGCCCCGAGTGCCACTGGGGGCTCCTGTTCCTCGTCAGCGGGGGGCTCACCTTCGCCAGGGCCTCGCAGGTGCGCGCGAGTTGGTCGCAGACCAGGCGCTGCAGCGAAGTGTAACTGCAGGCAACGTGCGCTTGCGCTTCGACGAAGGAGTCTCGCGTCTTGGAAAATCGCTCCAAAAGTACTATACACGAAACAGCTACAGGCTATATGGAAGGACCCCACGAAGTCCTTACAGACTGCCTTAGGCCTGTTTCGCGCTACCGAAGCCTACTCGTATACGGAATTGGCGAGAATACGGGGTATCCGTGCGGATAAATCTTTAGTTATTCACATTCATACGAAGTGACTGACAATGAAGCAGGCGAATGCATGGCGGAAGTTAACAGTTACGTTTAATTAAAATGTAGAAACAATCAGGTAAAGGGAAATGCAACTTGACAAAAAGAAAATGCCGCCTGAACCCAAGCCCCCAATACCGCCCTTCGCAACGGGTCGCTTCACTCCCCTTGGCAGGAAACCTATACGCGTCAGACCTGCTGGTGAAGCGTAGGTAAAGAATAACTCTGACAGCATGTCACTACTACAAAAGGATAGAAAGTTGGGCGAGTTGGTATGGTGACATGAGCTTGGGTTGTAGCGCGAAGTGACACGGACAGAGACTAGAAGCGCTCGTCCTGTCTGCTTCTAGTCTCTGTCCGCGTCACTTCGCGCTACAATCCAAGATCATCTCATTATTAATTGGTCCAAGGTTGCTAACGCGCCGTCAACCCATGCCCCCAACCTCACACCTCGCACCGGATCTCTCCACTCCCAGTGGACAAGAATTCTACGCGTCAAACCTGCTGATGAAGCATAGGTTAAGAACAACAAATGACATGTCATTATTCATTGGTGTGCGTCTGCTAAAGCGACATCTAGCTAAGCCCGAAACACCGCGTTTTGCACCCCTTGGCATGAACGCTACGCGTCAAAACTGCTGGTGGGCCATTGGTTGAAAGCAAACACTGCAGAAGTAAAAAGGATAAACGAAACTGTGATGTAGATTAAGTGAAAAAAACAAGAGTTGGGGGAGGGACAAAAATACGTTCGAACTACTCACCTCCCGCTCATGCGAGGCGTCCTTGACAGCTACGACACGAAATACGAACGCAGGTAGAGTTCATTCCGGAGAATGGATCCGCGGTGGCATAGTGCAGCTCGGCTAGGGAGAAACGGATGAAGACGTGTCCCCGTCCGTAGTACCTAAAAGCTTTCCTCTCGCAACTCATGTGTGCGCATGCGCGTTACGAGAGCTTGGCGTATCTCTCGGCGTGTCTGCGGCATTGACAATACGTAACTGCAGCTCCAAATTTAGGACCAGCTCTGGATTTCTTCGGAGCAGATGTGACATCGCTATTACGCAACATCTAATCCTCTATGATAACCTGTGCCCTAAGCTTCAATAAATAAACTTCCTAATTGACCAACTGAAAATTTCTGTTTGCTTAGCACTTCGGTGGCGTATAACGTCAACCTCTTCCAGTAGGACACTTGCAGAGGCCTGATCTGGCACAGGCGATTTTTGAAAAGAGAATGTACCTTTAAAAACAAATAAAATGAAACACACCGGTTCTTCGAATCAATACCTGCAGGAGTCCGGTCTGACGAGGGAACTAGTTCGGTGGATGGATGCTCTGCACGACCTAAACTCTACTTTGGTGCTGACCATACTCTGTCTGGTGTCGGCGTCGCTCACAGAATTCTTCAGCAATTCTGCCGTCTCGTCCGTCATGCTCCCGGTCGTCTTTGATACGGTAACGTACACTGCCGTGCAATACGTTCCTTGTGTTTCAGTGAAGGTCTCAGATAACCAAATAGAGATTCGAGATCGAACGATTATGCATATATATATATATATATATATATATATATATATATATATATATATATATATATATATATATATATATATATATATATATATATATATATATATATATATATATATAGTTCATTTTAGCAGTTCATTTTTCTTTCGCTTGCATTGTTCATCCCCATTTCTTCATATTCTTTCCGCGGCCTCCCAGATTGCAACGGCGCTGCTAACATCGCGAGGCCACTGCCTTTGTTGGCCCCCGAGATCCGGGCTTTGCATTTTCTCTCCTTTGAAAGCCGCTACATAGGAGTCGCGACTTTACCAGAATCAGTGAGACTCGGTAGTTTGCATGGTAATGCACCATCAAATTTAAGCCTTATGTTTTGCACAGTGACATCGGGACTTACGATCTTTAATGAACATTATAAATTACACTGTAATTTCCCCCCAGATCCACATTCAAGCAATATAAATAACTTGGTGTGTACATAAATGAAGCAAAAACCTACTCAAGCATGCAGTTAGGTAATCTAAGAATGAAGGGGTAGCGGAATGCAGCAATAATGAAACAGCGCATTTTGAAGCCATAGCAACTCTGATGTGATGCGAAGATTTCGCAAAGGAGTACTGTTGCCAGCGCTAACGTTTACGTATTCCCTTCTGTGCTTAAAATCGTACGTCTTGTCGAGGTTCAAAGTTAACCAAAAGTTGGTAGGCCATTTGGCCTCGAGGGCCCTCGCTAAGACCAGAAATGAGGCAGTGCAACATCACATGCCTTGGATCACTTTCGAAGCAAGGAAAGCGCAGAACAATATGAGTTTAAAATAAATACTTGGGCAATACAGATGAAAAGGAATAGGCGGTTAAAGTCCACGCGTATATTCACATCAAAAGCGTGAACATGGAAGGGAGGAAGAGGTCAAGAAAGTAGGCAACCAAGGGCAGGGCGATTGAAACTGTATATAGACAAACAAAAGTCATCAAAAAGAAAGTGAGGAAAACAAAGACAGTGAATTGAATGCAAATGAGGCAAACAAAGAAGACGATGCATATTTACAACAATGGCGAGAAAGAAATTAGAAATTAAAATCTCTACAATGCCCCGCAAAGGAGGCTCGAGTGGGTGGCCTGACGACAAAAACACACAAGAGCAAATATTCGCAGCGGGGTCAGACATGTGGGTCACATGGCACAAATCCCGTAACAACTCAGCAAATCCTAATGGAAAGCGAAGGGATTCACCAAGCGAGACTCGTAGGTAACGTCTACCTTCTACAAGCGCTACGATTGAAGGCGGATGGAATTATTAATCATTCAGCAGTCGCGATAAGCAAGAAACGCTGAAAGTATTGATGGAATAAAGCCGGGAAAACAATCTATGAGACCAGATCTCTTGCAGGCATAGGTAACTACAGAAGATAGATGTAGCGGATTTAAGGAACGGGCAGATCGATGATTGATGAATGTGGTTTAAAGGCGCAGGGGCCAATAATGGCCAAACAGCACCAGGAAACAGTATGAGGTATGTGATGTGTGTGTTCAATGGCAGATGGTATAGATGTAAGTTGGCTGCATACTGGCTTGAAATATGTATGTATTAAAAGTCTGTATCTTTGAACCTACGACATGTGAGGTGAGCCATGAACAAAATTTATGTGCTGCAGAAAGGTCGTAAGATCGAAATGTAAGAATATTTGGGTAGCACTAATGCCTCACGCGTCCCCCTGTACGCAAGGGCAGTGAATTAAGCAAAAGCTGTAAGTACTCCTGTGCGTGGCAGCAGCAGCCTTCTACAAGAAGCTGTGCTATGGATCACATGTGTGTGTAACATGCAGTAAACAAACGAAATTAAAACAAAGCTAAAGCTGATTAGCTGTCAAAAAGCAGGTCATTGCCAAGGAACAATGCTGGATGAAGGGGAATTTGCTGACATTATGGTAATTGAAAACTTTTTTTTTTCAAGACATTCCAGCAATACGTGAATGTCTCGCCACATTTACCACAGATGGGTGGCTCATTGCCGGTCAACAGGCTTGAGTGTGTTGTATATGTCTGCCCGATTCTTAGCCGACACATTATAGCCTCGGTTCGTCGTGTTTTTGATAAGAGTGGCCATTTCCCTAGCTGTGGCTTAATAACATTAATCTTATTAAATGTTCAGTGTCCCACGAGAGCTGCCAATAGCTTCTAAGATTTTTTTCTAAGAAATGTTTCAAGTCTATGCAGGGACAGCTACAGAGTTGGTGGCCTGTGTTACTACTGATGTGGCGTTTTCGTGCGTCGGCACATTTTCTCCGAAGCCTCTATGCCGCGGAACCCAGCGTATCGTGACATGTTGGTTCGACATGTATATGCTGTACGGGGAAGTGAATAAAGATATATCAGTACAGTATTTACAATGTGAATAAACAACTTTAAAAATCATACAACACCTAAAGAGTCGGTGAATAAAATCGTATTTTATAAACTTGCGTTCCTAAAACACGTTCCCAAGCAGACTGTAGTGCGTACGCTTCAGCCGCAAAGATACTCGTGCCCGGGTGCAGCACATCGGACCCAGAAAAGGATAGTCCAAATGCTGCAAAGACACGTAGGCCTGTGACCTTGATGCATCAGTGTAATAGAGCTTGCATGAGTACTTCGCCGGAAGTTCACAGAAGTGCATACGACTGTTCTTCTGGGGCGTTCTTTGGTACTTTGATAAACAATATGTCCCCTTCAACCCGCCGCCACTGCCACAGCGATAGCAGCTTTGCTGGAGATGTTAGACTGTGTCCTAGAAGCGGGAAGCACATTTCTTCATTGTACTTCCTCACACTCCGTGAGTAGGGCTTCATCGCTGTGGGCCCATTATAGAAATGTAAGGCCGGGGACACATCGTTTACAGTTTTTCAACAAGGATGTTCAGGATTCGATTGTACGGTCAGATAATATGTGAAGTTGGAATGGGACCTCTGTAGACGCCGTGCCCACGCGTTTGATTCTACGTGGAGGATTACTATAGGGCTTGTCCTGAAAGCACCAGCCTCGACGAGGATACCTAAGTGGTGAAAAAGTGGTGGACAGAGTTGAGGGTTTTTAATGCACTTGGTTCTGCAGAACTATATATTATAGCACCGTAATCGTGTGAATGAAGAAGACTATCGGAGAAGTTGAAAAGGCACTTATGATCACTACCCGATGTCGTGCGCGACAGAAATTTTAAAAGGTTCGTCGTCTTCAGACATTTGTCCTTCATATATTCAATCGGGGATGAAGGTAAGCTTAGAGTCTAGAATTATTTCTAGTTTTTGTGTGTTCATTGCTTACAGAAAGTTCATCTCGATTGACCGTAAGACATGACACTAGATTTGCGCCTTATTTTATTTGAGAAGAGCATACAGATACATTTTCGGGCCTTTATTCTAGACCCATTTACATCCGCCCATTTAGACAATTTGTTTAATCCAAGCTGAGCCTGTCATTCAAAGATAGCAAAATGTTGCACGACTTGAAATATATTTGCTGATAATCGACATGTACCGAATATAACAGTGTCTAAAATGGTTGTTTGCAGCTAAATAACTTTTACAAGAAGTGCGCAACTAAGCACACCTCCTTGCAGCACACCAGTCTACTGGGCGAATGATCTAGACAAAGATTTACCTACTCTTACGCGAAATGTGCAGTTAGGCAAGTAGCTTTCGACTGTATTGAACGTATTACCACGTACATCTATCATGGAAAGATCTCACAGAATTCCAAAGCGCCATGTCGTGTCGTACGCTTTCTCTGGATCTTGCAATAACGAAAGTAAAAACTGCTTATGTATAATCGCGGCTCTGATGATAACCCCTATGCGAACAAGGCGGCCAGTTGTCGAGCTACCTTCTCGGAAAACACATTGGAAGGGGTCTAGTGTTTTGTAATTTTCTAGGAAACGGTTTAAGCGCCCGCTTAACATTTCTTTAACAGTTATCATAGACAACTTGTTAGCGCTACTGGTCAGCGGCTGCTGGCTACAGACGGGTCACTGCCTTGCTTATCTATCGTGATGACTATAGCTTCTTTCCACGAGGACGGAATATATCCAGCCGCCGACATGGCATTAAAAAGAGACAAGAGTGTTTCCAGTGTTTCAGGATGTAGGCACTTCATCATTTCATACACGACGCGCTCGCCTCCTGGCGCCAAGTTGTTGCAGCTAGTGAGAGAAATTTGAAGTTCAGATAATCTAAACGGGGAGTTGTAATCATTTCGTGCACACTTCGGATCAAGGGGCTGTCACTTTGCGCGTTTTTTGAATCTCAGGAATGTTTTGTGCACTGTGATACAATCGCGATATATTCAAAGTATTCGTCCAGGGAACTTGCCTCTTTTTCTAGGCTCTCACCCTGGGTACTTTATTTCTAGGGGCAGTGGCTGTACTTCCCTGCCTCCTAGTTTATTTACCCTTTTCCATACTTCTATTTCATACTCGTGAGAATTTATACCAGAAATGTACTTCTGCCAATTCTCTCTCTTAGCGCGTTGACGTGTTCTTCTGCCCTGCGACTTTGATTGTTTAAAGTTAATAAGGTTTTCCGCAGCTGGAGAGCCGCGAAGCAATCCCCAGGCTTTTCATCGTTTTTTCCGTGCTTGTTGACATTCGTGATATATTCAAAGTGTTCGTCCAGACAACTTGCCTCTTTTTCTAGGCTCTCACACTGGGCACCTTATTTCTAGGGGTAGTGGCTGTACTTCCCGGCCTCCTAGCTCCACCAAGTCACCTCCACCTCCACCAAGTCAAGCCAAACTTATCAGCCAGTTCATTAGTCTGCTTTATGTATTGTTCAGCGCCGTCAACGATAAAAGCCTGTCAAATATGCTACAGCATAGATGATATTAAGAGGAGCAATGTCATCTCTGCCTAAATATGTGAGCTCTCGAAGGAGGTCCCAGTTGCCTGAGTCCACTTTCCATCGGGGAACATGTGGGGGGCATTCACCCTGTTTTGATAAAATCAAGGTTTGCGGGAACGGCAATTTCCGAATGAATTCTTTACAACGCTCCATTCAAGGTATGGCAGTAGCGTATTGGATGGTATGCTTCTAATGAACAGAGATAACATTAAGAAGACAAACAAAATGTTTCACTGACAAAGATATATATAGGTTACTTGATCAGCTCAAGAAAGTTGGATGACTATTTGTCGCCGCCACGGTTCGAATGAAATGCCAATAAGCATAATCATCATCATCACCATTTGGCAGCCTATTTTCTCTCCTCTAAATGGGGTTTTATATATCTAAAATTTTGCGAATAAAAATTAATAAGTGAAGTATAATTAAAAAATTATTTGACCAGGAACTTCATCAACGTGAGACATTGTGGCTATCACATCTTCTTGCGAAGCAGAACATTGGTTTTAGATGGGTTTCGCTCGCCCCAAATAACGCGGAAAACGCAATTTAACGTGTGTGTGTGTGTGTGTGTGTGTGTGTGTGTGTGTGTGTGTGTGTGTGTGTGTGTGTGTGTGTGTGTGTGTGTGTGTGTGTGTGTGTGTGTGTGTGTGTGTGTGTGTGTGTGTGTGTGTGTGTGTGTGTGTGTGAGAGAGAGAGAGAGAGAGAGAGAGAGAGAGAGAGAGAGAGAGAATGCGCGAGAGCATTTCCGCGTTGCAATGTGTTATCAGACGATTCCAAATGTAGATGGGTTAACATGCGTGTAGTGATTGCATCTTCGACATTTAGGCAAAGGTGGTGCTCTGTAGGTTGTTAAGTGCCAAAACAATGTTTAGGGGACAACGTACGCTAAAGAAGAACACACAGCTTCCCAATGTCAAGTTTTGCATCCTACTCGCAAATAACCGCTCAATTACACATCCGGTCCTCGCGGTACACGTACGAGGCGTGGTTAAATTTACATTGCTCGTGCCGATGTAGCTCGGTTGCCATGGGAGCCAGCTCACGGCGGGCTTATTTCGATGGGGAGAAATGCAAAAGCGCTCGCGCACTGCATGAGATAATTTAGACGTACGTTAGAAAACCCCAGGTGGTCAAAATATACGCGGAGCCTTCCGGAAACGACGCCTCTCATATTCATTTAGAGTTACGGTGGGACAACAAAAACCGCATAAATCAATACATTATGTATTCTCACTCCTACATAGCCTTGACTTTTACCGATGGCTATTCGCCTGGTTATCCCTATTGCCAAGTTATCGTTAGCCGTACGAAGTTGCTACTCAACCCGAAAATGTTGTCGCGAACGAGTTCTCTCATATAACAATGTGCGCACGCCGTGAATGGCGTTGTATATGTGACTCGGAAGTGAACAAGCACAAGCCATTGTCACTATAGGTGTACCGGTGCACGTGAACAAACAGCGGACCTGCGCGACACGTCAGGTCAGATTTCCACAGCCGATGACTGTGCTCGCCGCTATCCTTGCGCTATCGGTGTTTCTTGCTTTTCTGGGCACAAGTTCCTCTGATAACGAGTGAGGTTCGCGGCTCGCAGTTCTGGCACGGTCCTCAACAACGATGGGACAATATCACAGAAGGGGCTTGATATATTATTATGCTAATTTTAACATGACCCGTTCAAGCCAGTTTGTCAGCTAGATGGATGAATTTGCTTTTTGCGAGCAGCGCAATGCGTTGTGTATACTGTACATCTTGGCAGGAGCTCCGTTATGGCCAGCCCATTGGGATCTCGGTTTCACCTCTGCTGATGACGAGAATTTGTGTGTCTTATTTCACGTTGGCACGACTTCGAAGCCATGTCTATGCAGATTCGAGAAAGTCGCAGCGGGTGCAAGTGTCCGCGGTAGAGAATAACTTAAAAAAGAAGCACGCGTGGTGTTCGCAGGCGGTCAAGCTTCGGGTGCACCCACTGTACCTCGGCATGCCGGTGGCGGTGACTTGCTCGTTGTCATTCATGCTGCCCGCCGCAACACCGTCCAACGCGATCGTCTTCCAGATGGCCGAAATACCAGGAGGTGCAATGGTACGGCGTCCTGCAAGAAAATCAAATACTGTCTTTCTAGAGAGAGCCGTTACGCTCACATCATATGCGGCCTTGTCGATGAGTTAGAAAACAATGTTGATGAGTGCAAAAGACAGTAAAATAGAGCTCATGAACGGAAGAGCTAAGGGAAGTAAAAGGGAAAGGTAAGGCGGTTGCCCTGGCACAAAAATAACCTTCGATCAATGCTGTTTTGAAAGGACCGTGCGTGCATGTGTCACTGTGTTTACGTCAAATATGGGTTGGTCCTGCTGGCTATAGCTCGTGTATTCTGTAGTCAAGGTCGCAATAGTGTGTAACATGTTCATTGTGTATGATCTTCTAATTGACTGAAAAAAATGGTTTTAATTTTTTTTGAGGTTCTATTTACGTACGAACGGATTTCGGCAAGTCACATGCGATTGAGGAAACTCACAAATGTAATCAAAGGTTCAAAACTGAAGGCGTACAAATCGAGCGCAATTTGTGTCGGCTCGCGCCGCTGAAGAATGAGTACTAGCCGAAGATGGCCGAAAATTTATTCGCGTCGCATTGCGGCTTTTGATGCCGCATAATTGTCGTGACGCATTGATGCCATACGTTTGGATGAAAAAAAAAACACCTATTATTATGGTCGCAGTATTCTTCGTTCGAGGTCCCGTGACATGAGATTACCTCGGCTTTGCTAAAGCTAGGCGAAGCCGGCTGGTCGGCTGGCGCGACTTGAAATGACGTGGCTGATGTCGTGGTACTCGAAGCGCAGGCATGAAACTGGTTCTAGCAGGTTTGATTACACTATTCCTGACACGGCGCTGACCTATCTTCTCTGCTCTCGTCGGAGACCTTGCCAAACCTACGGGTCCACACTGTCGCTCGTCGCCGCAAATCCTTTCGAAAATGTAAATGTAACTGTTTGCGGAACATGTCGACCTGGAATTTGAAGACGGATGCATGCCGAAGCGTGACCGGGATAATCTAACGATTTCATTCGAATTCCTTTTCATTCTCGCGCTTGGACAGTGGTACGAAAGGCGCTTCACATGCGTTATCCCCACGACTATAGCTGCTCGTGAGCGGTGGGTTATACAAAAGGAATATAATCGAGCAAAAGGAATCGCTATATACGCAATGCAGGTCCATATCTCTTGCTCTTGCTGCTGTCGCTCGAGCAAATGGGCGGCATTATAATAGAGAGCATTGCGTCGATACGGAGGACGAGAACCACCCGTGGAATGCTCAGACTATCGCGAGGATGGAGTATTTAGAGGAAGCTTTAGCTCGGGTGCCACCATGTAAACAGATGTAAAAGGGGATTTCGCCTTTCTCGGCAACCAGTGCACCAAATTTGGAAAAATTTGTTCCATGTAAAAAAAAAAATTTTAAATCTAGTGGCTGGTAATGGGTTTCGAGTTTTTTATGGAGGTTTTTTTATTAAAAAGTGGCGAAAACGAAAATTTTCAGAAAACGAAACTATTAAGTTTACAACTCTGTAACTCGGCAGTGAAAAAAACGATATCAAAATTATGGGAATTGTATCTAATAATACATCTAAAGTGGAAAAATTGATATGTTACACAATAATCTAAAAAAGAAAATACGGAAATACAGCTTTGCAGAACCCGTGCACGCAACATAACAAATCAACGTAACAAATTCACGTAAGATATAAAATGACATACCAAATTTGTCCACTTTGAATGGTGTCGTCCATTCTGTGAAAACATTCGGGGTCTTTTTTGATGAAAATATGAGCTGAGGCGATCATATTGATTTTCTTGCAGTCAAACTCTCCCAAATTACTGGACGCGTTTTTTCTATTCGCTACATGCCTCGGAAGATTAAAATGTTAATTTATAATGCTTTGTTTGCGAGCCACCTTCATTATTGCTGCCTTCTTTGAGGCACCGCATCTGTTACAAATATTAACCGTTTACTTGTTATACAAAACAAAATTGTTCGCGTAATTAGTGATATGCCCTCTGACTCCCCATCTGAGCCCCTATTTAAAAAACTTCGGGTACTTAAAGCCAGTGATATGTTTAACTACCGCCTTGCTCTTGGATACCTAAAAGAAACGAAACAGAACTTAAGCCTTGTTTCATCTCTGGCTAGATTAAAACACAACATCCCATGTTATAACACCAGGTCCCCGGAATACTGGCATGTGCCGCATGTGCGTTCAACCTATGGTAACCAAATGACTTGTTACACTCTCCCCACTCTGCTGAATAATCTCAGATCTGCGTCCATCGATATACCAAATTGTTCTGGCCGAGACCTGTATAATTTCTATTGCCCTAAGAATTGGGTTTAACCATGTAACAAATGTTTTTCTTTTTAAGAGTTTTGTGTATCTTTATATCTATATTGTTTGTTTTTCCAGAGCTGTTTCATGTGGGCAGCAAATTGTTTAAGTGAGATCTATGTACTACATGCCATTACTCTTTCCTTTCTCCATTTTCGTTGTTCCTCTTTTCCTTTCATTTTCTTCTTTCTTTTTCTTCTTTCTCGCTCCTTGCTGTCTGCTGCCTTTTCGACCCTCTGGTTATTAGGACCAGTCAAGTTGCTTTTGTAGCAACTTTTTTACTAATGCCTTGACACTTTGTACCACTTGTTTTTATGAATAAAGGTATATATATATATATATATATATATATATATATATATATATATATATATATATATATATATATATATATATAGTGGGTGCCGCTTACACAACCGCGATATCTGTTCTTGATGGAGAGCTATTAATTTTTTAAACCTCGTGCTTCTATATTTCTCGAACTTCCGAATTTTCGGAAGTCTCTTTAGCAAAATTGAGGCGCTAAATTGAAACTTCACTTCCAACCGTCACTAGAATTTAAGTTTTTCTTTCAAATGCAGCAAATTTCATTAAAATCAGCCGCGTGGTTATCTCAGTAAAACGTTCTTGCGTTTTACATGTATTTGGATTGGACGTGTCGGAGTGCGGCCCGAGCGAAAGCTTCCTCTTAACATGGAAAGCCACCAGATAATTTTACGCATTTCTCTCCGTGCGTAGGCAAAAAAAAAAAAAAAAAAAAAAAGAATCGGCTACTATTCCAATCCCAAGACAGTTGCTACGTTCAGGAGATGCCGCTTTCTGCGTCTAACTGCGGTATGTCAACCAAAAAAGTTCGTTTTCCTCGCTGTCGTAACATACGAGCCGGTAATCAGGGCTGCCTCGGAAAGTCATCGTGTCTCGTAAAACCAACCTCAGGAGGGAAACCTTTTTCAGATCGGGCACGGCCTCTTCCTCGCCGTGCTGTGCGTCTCCGTGGTGGTCATCTCGGCCAGCACGTGGGTACGATTCGTGCTCGACCTCGGCGAGTTCCCGACCTGGGCCACGGACAACGCGACTTTCTTCTACAACGGCACCGGCAGCGCCGAGGGCGATATGCGCCCTGTGCGCTACTGGCAAATGTGACAGCTACGACTACGCCGCGGTTTTCTCGAGGACGCGCCATCTTTCAGCTGCCTCTTTGATGATTTACTTATTCTTTCTGCGTACACTTGTGTCGCTCAAATATTCTAATCGCACCACTGACTGTACTCTTCTTGTCTCGCCCTAATAGCAGCGCTTTGTAGCTTAACCCCGCTACTGGTATTGTGAAGTACGAAGACACATACCCTCTGGAAAGGCTGTCACGTCGAGCGATGTGCCAGCTAGCGTCGATATTGCTACGTGGGAGTGCAATGGGTAGGAAAACTATAAACCAGACAGCACAACGGGTCAACGCGCCTTGCTTCATTTAAGCTGCTGCAACAACGACGAATTAAGAGATAGTAGTGTTTATATATTGCTACGCGGAAGGGCGTTGACCTGTGGTCCGGAGAACAAATGCCGTCGACACATTTCTTTCGTTCTACTCACCATATAAGCACACAGCACTTCTAGTCTGCAATTTCTGGAGTTCCGGTTAAGACTTAATCTAATTTGAAAGCCGTATAGGAGGTAGCCGTGTGCAACTCACGCAATTAAGTTTTCCAGTTATGTATTAATTACGTTGTGGCTAATGTATTAAGGTAATCTGGCAGCGCATATACTTGCGCTATAGTAGATCGTCCTTACTATGCTCATGAACTAAAGGTCAAACGCGTCTGATGTTTGACAAACACTTGTTTTTGCATAATTCACTGTCATCGAGAACAATTTCAAAACGACCCTTTTTCAGATAATATTCAAATAACATCGCGGCCGCGCGCCGTCTATACTGTAGGTGCGAGGGAAAGCGTGGGAGGGTAAGCCGAGAAGGATAAAAAAATTATGGGGTTTTGAGCGCCAAAACCACTTTCTGATTATGAGGCACGCCGTAGTGGAGGACTCCGAAAACTTCGACCACCCTGGGTTCTTTAACGTGCACCTAAATAACAATACGGGTGTTCTCGCATTGAGCCCCCATCGAAACGCGGCCGCCGTGGCCGGGATTGGATCCCGCGACCTCGTGCTCAGCAGCCCAACACCATAGCCACGGAGCAATCACGGCGGGTCAGCCGAGAAGGATGTTGGCTTGGTGCAGCGGGGTCTACTCGCACGCACAAGGGGGAAGTGGGTGCGCGGAGACGTGAGCGCGCTAGAAGAGGAGGGGAGGGCCAGAAGCGGTGCAAGGTAACCTGAGGTAACCTCAGCGCCGTGTTTGTAACCTGAGTCTCGGTTTCCACTCCGGCTGTGGCTGCGCATAGCGCGGCTGAAAGCGACCGCGCGCGTCGTATCTCTGAGGTAACCTGTCCTGGTTTCGAACGCTCGCTTAACTCAGGTGGCGTATGGCTTCGTGTGTGCTGTGTTAAAAGGCAGCACGGAGGGTAATTCGCTTGCTGGTGATTCCGCTCTTCCTCACGCCAGCCTTCTGACAGCCAGAGTCCGTGGTCATCGAGTGAGATGTATTCACATTCGCCTGTGCGCGCGCGACGCCGTGCTTGGTAATTCCGTCAGTAAGCGAATTCTTGCAGCAGTTTTATAGCGGATAAAACTACTAACCATACAGCGCATATCTAATTTGTTATCGCGATCAACGCTTCGCCTTTTGTGTGAAACTTTCGGCTTTCAGTGTTGATTGGTTTCGTACGACGATTACAAAAATTGTAGTTGTAGGTTCTGAATATTCTCGCTCATTGCATTTGCATTATATCGTTGCTTATAAAGATAAGATACTTCTGCTAGTCGAGCGGCAATTGAAAAACCAAACAGGCGTTAAACATTGCACACAAATTTATCACACTTATAATCACACTTATAAGGAAAGGTACGCAAGAAATATAAGAAGCCAATATTAACGCCTGCACAAGAAAGGTCACATTTATTCGCAGTCAAACAATTTCTGTTCTAATTTAATTTTCCTAATACATCGATTCGCTTCACTGAGTCTTAGTCGGTAGTTGGCTCAATGAAGTATCTTTCTTCTTCTGCGTATCTGGAGGTACGTCAGTTGGGCAACAAAGAGTGCATTTTTGCGTGAACTTGCCTCCACAGCTACCTAAGAAAATGGTCCTTCAACGAACAGTACTAGAGAAATCTGCCGCCGGGGAGTTGTAGGAATCAGCACTGGTTTGCTCGTTGTCAAGACGAAAGAAGACAGGAGCGAAAGCATGCGGCCGATGGTTCCAAAACCAAAGATCGCACAACGCACTCGGTTAGCGAGAACGGAAAACACAAATAAATCGCCACAAGATCGAATGTAAATACTTATGGATGAGAACAAGAAAATTCCATACTCTCTAACCATCGATATGCAATATATACACGACAAAAGAAGAAAGGAAGAAGAGGAAACGTCGCGAACATGGCAGGGTATGCAGCGTTTGAGTCTTAAAATAATATATACACAGTTCACTGCGTAATCGCGCTCGGTGCAAGCCCAAAAGACGCGCGAGGAACAGCGTGCATAGCCACAAGGTTCCGAGCAGCCTTCGCAGCCGCCGACACAGAACACGCCGCCTTCGCTAAAGCTGCGTCCAAAAAGGCACCCCTCGGCTCGTCACGCGCAGCCAGAGCGTCAGTGGCCGAAGAGCTGGCCGCGGCTACCAGCGCGCGTGCGGGGCCGGCGGTGCCACGGAGTCGGCAACATCGACGCCGGCGCGGCGTGCGGCGCGGGCCAGGTGACTGGTGTTGGTGCTGGCCAAGCTGACGCTGTACTCCTTGGCCCACCAGGGCACCGAGTCGAGGCCGAGCAGGTACATTGCGACTATGTGCACGGACAGGATTTCGCCCGTCACCGTCATCAGGTTCATCAGCACACCCGGACGTGCCTGCGACGGACGAAAAAACAACACAGAATAGTTTTATTCTTACACAAAGTACATCGAGGTTTTCGATAGGGTCCCCAGAACTCTATGTGAGTTCCTATATTACGCAGTGTTGCGCAAAGAACGCATGTAACAAGGTTATTATGTACTTATGCATAATATCGGCAAGAAAAGGAGGAAAATAAAGTGATATATATATATATATATATATATATATATATATATATATATATATATATATATATATATATATATATATATATATATATATATATATATATATATATATATATATATATATATATGGACTTAGCGACCAGTAACAATGCATGTACGGTTGCGAGCACAGGTTTCCTGACTACAGATGCCGCGAACATTTTATTACCTTGAAATTGGCTGACGGGCAGTTCGGTATTAAAATGGCTAAAACGTTATACATTATTACATATATGGCGCCACCCAGCCTTTCCACCTCAGTCCAAACGGATAGCCATTTCTGACCCCTCGGCTGCCTTCACAGGAAGTGACTGTGTGCACAGGCTTTCGCTGTACCCTTCATCTTTACCTAGGCAGCAAAACACGCGTCTTCATTTATTTCGCGCCATAGCATCTGGTATAAAAATGCTATGACGTCGATTGAGAGTCGAGAGGCCTTTCGAGACACGTAAATCAAGCCTACACCGTGGGCGCTGCGAATAGCCACAAATGCAGCCATGGAGTCGCTATTCCAGACTAAGCGTCGAATGCCGCCATTTTTTTCAATGCGCCCTCTTGCCAGCTCTGATTCGCTCACGGGCTTGCTTCGGCCTCTCTTATTGGCTCGTAATGGCGCCATTCCAGAACTTGGCAATATGGCGGTACCAGCCGATTACCGCGACGGCATATACCCCTGGAGAAAAGTCGTGACGCTTGCGACCAGCGCCGTACCATGTCACGCGGCTTCATGTGTCCGAGGTGGTAGACGATGGCGTTGGTGGGCGTGGCGGCGGGCAGCATGAAGGAGAAGGAGCAGCACACCGCCACGGGCAGGGCGTAGTACAACGGGTGGTTCTTCGTTAGCACGGCCTGCGCGTTCGTTTACGGCGTCGGTAGATACTATAAGTACATACGGCTGTTCGGAGCGAGGTGTTTGGACGTCACTCTTTAAAACATCAAATTGATTTCTCGGGTTTTATGTGCACAAACCACGATGTCATTATTAACTACGCCGTAGTGGGGCACTGAAGATTAATTTTCGACCACGTGTCGTTGTTTCTCGTTTTCTTTTAACGTGCACGCAATGTACGGTACGCGGGCGTTTCCTTTTTTTTTTTGTCATGTAAACCACCCCATGGAAATCCTTCCCACGCTGTCGGGAATCGAACCCATAAACTGTGCATCAAATATGTCGCGAAGAAAATTGGTTCCTTGCAAATGCTTATAAGAGTCTAAGGGTTACTACTGTCATGTCAGAAACCGGCACAGGCGTCTTGCGCGTCTTTCTCAAGACATTGACAAACATACTTTCAAATCAGTGGCGCTGTCAGATGCTGGAACACGGTGCACGTGCCCCCCCCCCCCATCGCCTTTCCCTTCCGCGTCCGATGTCCAGTGGATGGCGCCGAAACTGTCCACCGCTCCACCCCCCCCCCCCCAAAAAAAAGGGATTTCTGGCTGCGCCACTGTTCCAAAGGATAAGATACTTCCTAGGCGCGAAGTCGCGAGTGCGATATTCAGTCGTGGAGAACACATTCCAAGGGGAGAGAAATTTAAATACTGCTCGTGTGCCCCACTTGAAGTGCCCCACTCTGAATGTGGCGAAATATCATGTATTTCAAAAGTTGCACTTGCGAATACGCACCAGCTATGGGAAGAGCTGCTACGCATTACTTTTTGTTCGCAGTGGAAAACATGCAAGGACGCATATTGTTTTTTCTACAAAGGAGCTTGAAAGGAGCTTCTACAAAGAAGCTTGAAATTCCCGAATTACGAGGCTTTGCACATTAAGGAGTGAAGCACATGTGTTTACGTATCAGCAGGACTCGGCCCGGGGATGTCACCTGTACACGTATTGCAATACGATATAGCAGCGTGCGCTGACATTTTCTTGACGTCTTCTTGCCCGAAGGAGCATGACTTTAAATGGTAAATATCGCAGACGCAACGAGCGCGTTGCGTCTGTGATGTGATAGCGCACAATATGGTAGTTGTATGAAACAACAACTAAATTATGTTGAGCGGCCATTGTTACAATGTCTTTTTTAGCGATACAACGCTTAGTCAATTTCTTAAACGATCTGCTTCAAGCTTCGAAGGAATACTCGAAAATAACCATTCCAATATGTGATCTTTATATCGGATTCGTATGCGCGCACCGACAATATGAGAAACTCTGGCCATGCTTCCTTCGACATTTTTCTTTTCTTCTTAGCAAGCGTCGAAATGCTGAAGTGAACGAGTTATTTGGTTGAAACATATATACGGACAGGAAGTTGCTGATTGTTCGTTGCGTGGAGTTGCGATTTGTTCATGCAGTGAGACGTGCTCGCTATATATGTACCCGCCGTACGAGCGCTGCCAATGAATTTGCCAATGGATATTTTCAAGATGACCGTTTCGTCTAGTCATTAAGGCTGTACAAGTATTTTTTTCTACCGTAGTAGAAGCGGCTAGGGCTAGCGAGCAGCAAATGAGTGCGGGAAGCCGTCTCCGTACATCGGTGGCTATTATGTTGCGCAACTGCGCTCGAGGTGGCGAGTTCGATCCCCACCGTGTTGGTCGCGTTCCGATAAGGGCGGAATGCAAAAATGCTCCTTTATACCATGCATTTCGTGCACGTTAAATAACCCCGGGTGGCCAGAATGAATTCGGAGTTGCCTGCTATACGGCATGCCCCATATTCAATCTGACACGTGGATTTGGAAACGTAGCACCCCAGAATTTAGTTTTGAATGAGCGCAAGCACCCAGACAGAGCGAGAAGTATTCGTTCTCGTTTATGGCGGCCGGCCGAGACCGCCTGTTTGAGCAGCGCTTCAGGTTCAAAGCCCACGTATCTCGAATGTCTAAATATTATCTGGTATCGCTGCACTTCGTTACACCTGCTCTCATTCAATTTACTGGCATAAGACCACTGCACATAGCTAACCCCGAGCAGCAGACATGTCACTGAAACCGCTCTTTCCTATCCCGCCGTTTCTTCATATCGTTTCGCGTCTTTTTGTAGCATAACCGTGTCTGCTGGGCCACATCTGTTAGCGTGCTGCGTTCCGTGCACTGTCACCTCGGTTGATTTTTTTTTCTAGATGCACTGGGAGCCACAGAAGTCTTTCAAGAAATCTAATACATCTACAAAGCAATAATTTCTCGCCCGTCTTTCTGTCCGCGATACAGCAGGTAGCCCTTAATCATGCAAACCTGAGCCCAACCATAATGTTTACGAAAAAAACACGTCAACTCTTAAAGGTTTCTTTCTTAGCACTTCTATTGCAGCACCCAGGAAAACGAGTTTCTTGCTTCAGTATGCCGTCACTATGCTGCCATCGAAAGTCTGGGTGCATTCGGCATTCCGCACGTATCCGTGCGCCAAGAAAACCGGATCACTACAGCTACAAACTTGCAATACGGCAGCAGTGACGTAGCCCAATTCGGGCGAGATCGGTCTCTTACCCTTGTATTCAGAAATGAATCTTAACTTGAAGCCCATGCTTGACTTGATATAAGCGACGCTTGGTGAGAATACGCCCAAGACGCTCATTGCGTTTCCTTTGGTGCATTCACGACAGGCGTCATTTAAATCAACTCAAGCGCGGGCTTCAAGTTAAAGATGCATTTCTGAATACGGGGGTTAGTGGTGGAGCGTCTGTCTAGGCTGTCACACGTGCAGTGTAGGTCAAAGATTCGAAAGCCGCATGGCCGAACCTGGGGCCGTAGAACGCAAAAATATATTCCTTTCTGACTTTATTCCAATCTCCTGACGTCACATCTACGTAACTGCAGATGCAAGCATCGAGCAGTGACTCGCAGCGTTGATTGAACAGCACAATCAAACGCTCTCGCATTTACAGGTGGTCACTTTGCTTTGAAAGCAAACAGCATAGACTACCTCAAAAGGTTTCTTCTTATGGGACTGGTAGAGAGAGAGAGAGAAGGAGATTCTTGAATATGGGAAGGAAAGGTTGGGGTAAAGTGCAGCGCAGTAACTGTCTCTCAGCAGAGGACACCTCAACCGCGCCAAGAGACGAGAAACACGCACAAGTGGAAAGGGTTTCGGTGGATCGCAGCTAACGCAGTGAGAGTAGGTAAACGGGTGAGGAAGGAGGTGTCAGCGTCTGCGAATGGTTTGTAGACAGTACCAGAACTATCGGTAGGTAGCAATTCTTTATTGCTTTCGTTGGGACAGTTGGCACAATCTGGAGGCCGTATCCAAAGGCTTATATTATGGCGATATGGACGCGTATTATTGGTAAAGGCATCGTTGTTCCTGATATTTGTTTAATACGCAGCAGGAACTGTTGTACCTACCAGATCAATGACGACGGGTATCATTAGCGAGCTAACGGCCGAGTTGCTGGCCAGCTCGCTCATGAACGACGCCAGCAGGCAGAGCGCCGACAGCACGAGCTTGCTTGGCACCGACTCGAGAACGGCCAGCGTGGTGGCCACCGTGTGGGAGAGGCCACTTTTCTGGAACAAATCAACAGTGCGCGTCAGTGGTATTGATGTTCATCTCGAGTCAGGTGCCGCGAGCACCACACGTGGGATTCGTGCGGCCTGCCGATCTCGCGTTCGAGACTCCGCTACGGAACCGTGGGTGGCGTCGTCCCGGAATGCGGACCACACCACTATACCGACGAGGAAACAACCCTTACGAGACGGCTGGAACGCGATCTCCGACGCTGTTTGCAACACGATTCAAGCGGGCAACGTAAGGTTGAATATTTAAGGCATTCCGCGAGGCGCTGCAGCGTCCGCCAGAGGTTAATTAACTGCGCTGCGTCGGCACGAATGTGTCAAAGTGGCGCGCTATAGTAAACGCGACGCACTGACATGGCGTTCACCACGAACTTTCCTGTTGTGTCACACTGCATCATCGCATGATTCTCTCTCACCTTGGACGCTTCGGCGAGAGTCATGCCGCCGCAGATGACCAGCACGGTGCCCCAGGAGACGCGGCTGTTGACCTCATCCCAGGTCAGGATGGGAACCGTTTCGTTGATGGTCGGGTTGCGTGGAATCACAAACAGCAGCACGGACACCAACACCATCGGCACTGACGCCCGGATGTACCTTCAGAGACACGCCGTTATAATTATACATGAGCACATGTGCACCAATAAAAAAATAAAAGTAAAGAAATAAACAAAAAAACGCGCTTTTTTGACCAAACGCACTGTAGTGTGGGCATAAAATCTTGCTGGTCGGCAATTTTCCCACACTGACAGTTACATGTCTACCTTTGCAATGGATATTTTCACATAGTATACACACTTTTATTTAGCATTGATGACCTTGTGTACAAGGATTCCCTGTTTTGTGCAGTGCAACTGACACCGTTCCCTTTGTGCGCTATGGTCTCTCTGTGGTGTATGAGAGATCGGTGCGCGGTATCCTAAAGAACCTAAGTCTGCTAAGATTAGGCGCACATTAAAAAACCCCAGGTGCCCAAATTGATCCCGAGCGCTCCGATACGGCATGCATATGAGCCCCCATATTTTTTGGGACGTTGAGCCCAATTATTCATTGATTCAGCAAATTGTTGCTCAATTAATAATTGGGCTTCGCGTAAATCACACGAGAATTTCTAGAGCAAAATGTGAGAAAAGTTGCCGATCTCCACTTTATTTTATGCAAAATGCGACGTAAATAACTTCGTTTGGTTCACTTCAATCGACGCATTATAGAGCGAAAGTGTTACGTCATGGGAGCTTGTACCTGTTCACACTCGCGGTGATTTATTTGCAGTGCTTTAAGTGTCGAAGCCACCGTAGTCCTCCATAAAGCAAGCAACAAAATCTCAATAAAGAAAGGCGTCAGGCAGGGAGATACGATATCTCCAATGCTATTCACAGCGTGTTTACAGGAGGTATTCAGAGATCTGGATTGGGAAGAATTGGGGATAAAAGTTAATGGAGAATACCTTAGTAACTTGCGATTCGCTGATGATATTGCCTTGCTTAGTAACTCAGGGGACCAATTGCAATGCATGCTCACTGACCTGGAGAGGCAAAGCAGAAGAGTCGGTCTAAAAATTAATATGCAGAAAACTAAAGTAATGCTTAACAGTCTCGGGAGAGAACAGCAATTTACAATTGGCAGCGAGGCACTGGCAGTCGTAAGGGAATACATCTACTTAGGGCAGGTAGTGACGGCGGATCCGGATCATGAGACGGAAATAATCAGAAGAATAAGAATGGGCAGGAGTGCGTTTGGCAGGCATTCCCAAATCATGAACAGCAAGTTGCCGTTATCCCTCAAGAGAAAAGTATATAATAGCTGTGTCTTACCAGTACTCACCTACGGGGCAGAAACCTGGAGGCTTACGAAAAGGGTTCTACTCAAATTGAGGACGACACAACGAGCTATGGAAAGAAGAATAATAGGTGTAACGTTAAGGGATAAGAAAAGAGCAGATTGGGTGAGGGAACAAACGCGAATTAATGACATCTTAGTTGAAATCAAGAAAAAGAAATGGGCATGGGCAGGACATGTAATGAGGAGGGAAGATAACCGATGGTCATTAAGGGTTACGGACTGGATCCCAAGAGAAGGGAAGCGTAGCAGGGGGCGGCAGAAAGTTAGGTGGGCGGATGAGATTAAGAAGTTTGCAGGGACGGCATGGCCGCAATTAGTACATGACCGGGATTGTTGGAGAAGTATGGGAGAGGCCTTTGCCCTGCAGTGGGCGTAACCAGGCTGATGATGATGATGATGAAGTGTCGAAGTGTTTGCAGTGCCTGAAGCGTCGAGTTTGATGTACTGGGTTACCCCAACGGAACCATGGAAATAAATCATGATCGAACGACTAAGTGATTGATTGATTGGATTGATTGATTGATTGATTGATTGACTGACTGACTGACTGACTGACTGATTGACTGATTGATTGATTGATTGATTGATTGATTGATTGATTGATTGATTGATTGATTGATTGATTGATTGATTGATTGATTGATTGAAGGACGTCGTTTGTGTGAGACCAAGACGGTACATTATCGAAAAAGCTCTACAGCAATCATTTATGTAGCACCAGATCTTCAACGCCAATGACTGGAAACATTAGAGCGGTGTTCTACCGCGAAGCTGTTATGGTTCGCCTATTCGTCCGTCCGTCCGTTTGTCTCTCGGTCGCCTGTACGCCGAAAGCTAATCCGGCGCAGCCCCGTGCACATGCGCGCGGTTAGCCAACACCACCTAGATAGCACAAGGCCTGTTTACTCCGATTTATTACGTCATGCTCCCTGGCCCGAAATTTTCATTGAAAAGGCTGACGTGATGAAAGTGGTGACGCCAAAATCACTGTTGCCTTCTCGGGAGCATCCCCATAAGATTCTATGGCAGTCGAGCCAGGTAACATGATGTCATGAATCGGAGTGAAAAGGCCTTGTCCTCGTGTCCGATTAGCTGCACCAGTTGTGACGTCATTCCTCTCCGTCGCACCCGAGCGGGCACGCAGTAGTTTCTCTCCCGCTCCGAAATGGTTAGGCCACGCGTCCACGTACTCCTGAGGGGCAGGCAGCTTTCGATCAGCAAGGCCGCGAGCAGAACCGGGAACGAGCTTGTCTACGCCGTGCCGATGCTGCAGCCCCCGCAGAAGAACAGGCTCGTGCAGCCGAGCGCAAGCAGCAACTGCGTACCGAGGATCCGGCAGCCTACCAAGACGTCGTTGAATGAACCGTCGGGATTAACCAAGTGATAAACACCGGGGCCATACGTTTCACCTTCGCTGGTTAACCATCCGTACGGAGTGCGGCGGTTTTTTTAGAGGCTACTCGTATAGCATTTTGTGCGATGTAAGAAGAAGTGTCTGTGAAACACACTAACTTACAGGGGATGAAGTTGTCAAATTTGGCCGGAGAATGATGTTTACTAAGAGTGTGAACACGTTTTAATTGCTGTCTCTTGTGCAGCGTTATTTCTTGCATTCCCCATAAACCATTCCATTGCGCGGTCATTAGCCCGATGGCCATCGGGCGGCGCTGCGAGGCGCCCGTACACGGAATGTAGGTGGAGACAGAATGAACGAAGATGTAAAAAAGCTGGCAAGCAAGTACATGCTAATTAAGTGTACGTAAACAAACATGACTCGTAAAATGTACGTGAGAGAAACAAAGACTTCAATTTGGATGCAAAGGATAGAAACAAGAAGACCGTGGATATTTATAAAAACAAAACAAAAAATAAATTCGAAAGGAAAATTTGTGCGATAACGCAAAGGGGAGTGCCTTGCTATTTGAAGCCCGAGCTGGTTACCTAAGGAGGAAAAAATATCTAGGAGAAAATAAAAATATGCGCCCCAGAATTAGGCATGGGGGTGGTGCAAGAAAAAAATAGAAACGACTATTCACATCTTAATGGCATGCCAAGATGTTGACCCAGCGAGACTAGTAGGTAGGTAGACATTCCAGAAGTATTTTGATTCAAAGAATAAGGAAGGGGAATAACTGGTCAGCAGTCGAAATAAGTAAGAGACGATAAGAGTATCGGTGGAAGAAAGGCAGGGAAGAGATTGATAGAACCGGAGTCATTGCAATTGTAGGTAACGGTACAGTAAAGTGACAGCGGCTTTAAATACAAAAGTGAAGATCGAGATCAGATAGGTAAAATGCCAGATAGTGATAGATGTAGTAAAAACTGATTAAATCAAGCAGGCTAGGGGACGATTTGAACCTGTCCAGTTTTAAAGGGGATGCCAGTAAACATCATAATGACCCAAGGCACTTGGATCATTGCATGAACCTCTATGTTTCGCTAGCATGTCGCAGTATTGCGGGCGAGCTCCACTATTGGAAAAGCTGGCGCCACCGTCGGCGTGACGGGGCATGAGGGATCACGTGGCCAAAGCGGCCGCGTCGGCTGCTTCGGAAGCGCCGAAGCGAGCTGAAAACGAAAGTTTAAAGTCCCAGCTGCGCTGCGGTTTTGATTAAGTGGTGAGGCTTTACTGCCTTGAGTGTCTGCTTGACAACATTTGAAAGTACTATAATATGTAGTGGCTGCCTTTGGAGGCGTGCAGCATGGTAGGCTACTGCTGAGTGCCGCAGTGCCCGACGTACGCAACGGAGCCCGGGGTCAGCCTTATTCACACGTAGCCGCAGGACAAGGAGCTGCGTGAAGCCTGTCTCGCGAAACTTAGAACCGGCAGACAGCCATCGGCTACAACTCGGGTATGCCGCAAGCACAGACACGAGGAAGATTTGATACGGCGCCGGGACGGCGCGATGATGGTGAGTAGCAGAAAACGCGCACTGAGACGCTCGCCCGCGCCCACTGCCCGGCTAATGTCATGACGGTTTGGTCTATGAACTTGTTGACGCTAGATACTGGCAAGTTCACTGGAACGGGATGGAAGCGGTAAGACGCATATTTAAAATATGCATGGCATATGGTCATGTTTGTGCTGTGAATTAATGCACTGGATTACGAAAAAGAAGCAGAGGGAAATCGCCCGCTGAGAAAACCGATAAACATAATGTGCGACGCAAATTGAGAAATAATTTTGAAATGCCCAAGAATTTAGAAGACTAAAAAAGATTGAATCGTCGCGACGGCACATCACAGTCGCCGTAGGCGTAGAAGTCTATATAACGAAATTATTTTTGAACAGTTCTGATAGCGTCCACGCAGCAATGGTTGCTAGTGTACTGTCAAATGCTTACACGCTGTGGCCTAAAGCTCACGGCACGGTGCGAAAACGGGCTCACAGCGAAAGTAAAACATTGTGCGCGGACATAGATGCAGACAAGCATTCGGTCGCTGCGAACCTGTGCGATCGCTGCATTGAGGTTTCATTCTGTTATACTCCATTTCATTATACAGACAACCCACTATAAAAACGTATTTCCCATAGTTTACTCTCAGCATTTGCCTACCTGTCACGCAAGAAGCCGGTTCGGGAGACTCCCTCGCGGCAACCACGCGAAGTGGCGTTCACTGTACGTATTCAGTAAGGAGATAGCGTGTGTAAACGATTCTGTGCTTTCAGTTTGCCCAAGATTATTATATCGACAGTGAAACACTTCCCTCGTTTTGAAAGTTTTTACACAAATGTCCAGGAGGGCTGCCGCATGGTGTTCTTATTGAGCGCCGTAAGCGAAACCTATGAGGAGCGCGCCGCGTGATCCCTCATACCACGCAACGCAGGCGCTTTCGACAGATGGCGACTCCGTAAGTCCTCGCCCCCAATCCCTCCAGAGGTAAATGAAGACGTAGTTACCTTACCTGACGCCTTCGGCTTCAAAGGTAAGTGAGGAAATGTTAGTGAATCTGGTCGTAGGGAATATTAAAAGATGGCCGGAAACGGTGAACACAAAAAAGTACATTGCTGTTTATGGCAATAATTTTTGTTAAGGCTTGATGGCTTGTTAACACGAACTACCGTCGTTTCGGTGGGTCACTTCGACATGTCGTCCCGGACTGCCCAAAGTCAGACTGCTCAAAACGCTTCGTACGCACCAACGCTGATCGCCTGTAAGCAGCGCCACGCCATCGAATTCGTGACAGAGTCCAGGCCACCTGCTAATTAATCAGCTGAGCGACAATAAAGTCTTATCACTCTTTCTCTCTCTCTCTCTCTCTGTCTCGTTAGAGACGACAGCTTTAACACACACAACGTCCATCTAACCCAGAGCTTTTATAAATGCTCCGTAATTCGACATATATGAACTGATAGCTTACCGCTGTCTTTGACAAGTCTCCAGTCAACGCATTCTACTGGCACTGACGTATGGGGCTGAAACTAGGTATTTGACAAAAAAAAGAAACTTGAGAACAAGTGAAGGGCGATACAAACGTACAATGGAACGAAAAATGACAAGTGGAGCTTTAAGCCTAGGAAGGCAGCAGTTTCGATCGAGAACAAACGGGGGCAGCCCCTCTAGTTGGACCTGGGCAGGCATGTAATGCGTAGGACAGATAATAAGCACTAGTATGCAAGAGTTACAAAATGGCTTCCAATAGGAAGGAAATGGAGTTGAGGGTGTTGCTGAAAGAGGCCTTCGTATTGTAGTGGAGATAAATATACCGATGATGATGATTAGATGATGATGGCGGTGATTATATATAAACCGCAATTCTGCAACTTGTACAGAGTGCTACATTGCATTTCTAATGCGTGGATCCTTCGTGTGAGGCACGTACTGCGGTTCCGGAAACATTGAGGACCATCCGGGCAGGATCTGCGGCTTCATCGTGAGCAGTAGGAGCACCACCAGCACCACCATGAACACGACCGTTGCCTCCGCGAACCTGCAGAGCGGAAAGCGCCATCGGGTATTTAGTGTACTTTCACACACAGTTATTCCACAAAGTGTGAGCTCAACAGTAGGCGGAATCTATACGTAGTTTTCATGTGAGGTCACCGACACCGCTTCTAACCGTGCTGGTACGCAAACGTGGCTGTAGGATGCCGAGGGCTCCTGAGAAAGAAACCGTACACGTTGGCGGCGAGTATACAAATACAGCGTTTGTTTGCCTGCAACGCTGCCGCTTGTCACCACCCCATGTGTGTTCATCGCTTGCATAATGTCGTTCTGGCCGCTTGGCGCACCACTAGCACTTTTCTTTTCACTCGGAGCGCTCACTTGTTATGGCCATATCCATCCTTGTCTGGGCACTTAAAGGTTCCACCATAACGCATTTCGCAAGGTTCTTTTCCTGCCAGGAGAGGCTCTAATAGCTAGTTCTGTAACCGTGGTCTAGTTGTAGAGCACCCGCCTCATTGCAGGAGGCTGTGGGTTCGATTCCCACCGCTGCCGGGCACCCACTGGTTCAAATAGGCACAAGTGTATCCTGGCCAGGCGTACAGCTTTCTACAGAAGCAATACGCTTGGGAAAGGACCCTGTGCTCCAAATTCCCGTCAAAACCCTCGTGAGCACAAAAAAAAAAGGAAGTGATGTTGGCCGCTCCCATAGCGGCCATTTCCCACGTGACACCCTAAATGCACCTATTCAGGTGGAAATGCCTTCGGGTTGAGGACAAGCACCCCTTTCTTAGCATTGAGGTCCCATGATGGCCGAGCACCAGGCCAGGAGCGCGCTTGTACCTGTTTCATCGGTAGGCACCTGGTGGCAGCACTAGCCTCCCACAACCGCGGTAGATGCTCTTCAACAAAGGACATCTGTGGTTGGACAAGAGGCACCTAGAGACAACTCGTGATTCTTTATTGGGCCCCTCTTTTGCGATAAGAGCCCCCACGATAAACCGAGCACTAGGCCAGGGAACATCTCCACCAATTAGAAAAAAGCGGTGGGGTTTCCGGAAGCAGCGGGATTGAACTCTGTGCCTCCTGCGTACGAGACGGTAGCTCTACTGCTAGGCCACCGCTGCTGATGATGGCAAACTCAGGGTCTCGGAATAACGTGTCTGACATAGTAATACTCTGCTCGGGTACGTAATGAACTGTAGAGGAGTAACGCATCACCCGAATGCGGAAGCATCGCATTCGGGGTGGCAACTCGCCCATGTTGGATTTTCTTAGTAGTGACGCCAACGGCTTGTGCTCTGTCTGTAGCGAAAAATGTAAACCTCACAAGTACTTGAACATTCCGCAGACTCATGTCAGTACCAAATACTTCTTTTCAATTTGTGCAAACCAGTAGGGAGTCAGTCGCCTTGACTCGAAAATGAGCGCTACGAGTTCTTCATTTTCTTGTTCTCGAAGGACCGCTCTTAGGCTGTGGGACGATGTGTCAGCGGATACGACAGTACAAGCTGTTGTGTGGTTCTTCGGTAGGCAGGTGTCTGACGAGGTCGCTTTAATATTTTCGAAAGCAGCCTACCGTAACACGGACTAGTTCTACTATAGGTTCTTTCGAAGTTCACTCAGAGTTGCAGCAGTGTCGGAGACTTCTGGAAGAAAGCGCGCAGCATGGTTCACCAGCCCAAGAAGTCTTCGAATTGTTGATGCATTTGGGCTGTCGGCAGAAACTCGATTAGTTCTGCCTTCTTAGAGTCTGGACTTATTTCATGTAGTGATATTCATCGACCGCGACTTTAAGAAACATAACCTTTTCCAAGCACAGGCAGCATTCTTCCTTATTGAACGTTATGCCAAGGCCGGCGAATCTCTGTAGGTAGCCTTCAGGCGCCCATCATGCTCTTCTTTTGGCTCGTAATGACCCATATGTGCGTAGTATCCTACATGCTAGTACACTCCTTGTGTTCGCTATTACTCCACACATTTCTTTTAGGAAAGCTAGAGGCTCCTAGTCTGTATATATATATATATATATATATATATATATATATATATATATATATATATATATATATATATATATATATATATATATATATATATATATATATATATATATATATATAAACAAGAAGGAAGGGGGTTTACCGAGGGGTTCGATTATTAATCACACCATAAGAAGCCAACTAACAATGACACCATAGACAACGTAAGGGAAATTACTTGCACTTACGAAATAATTTACATCAATGATAAATTAAAGGAAATTGAGGTGGATGAAAAAACAACTTGCCGCAGGTGGGGAACGATGCCACGTCTTCACATTACGCGTCTTCACATTGAGCTGCCGCGGCGCCGTTTTCCATCCACTTTCTTGGGTATTTATGTTTACTACTAGAACTAACCCTGGGAGTGTTAGCCAGCGCCAGCACTCACAGACCGGCTGCGGACCGGACGGCAGAAAGGATGTGGAACATCCTTTCTGCCGCCAGTGTCACGAGTATGTGATCTTTCTGGGTGAAGGCAACCAGTCAGTAAACCTGCACATGCTACCTGAAGGCATCAATGTTGCCGGATTCGAAACCCTCATTATGTAATAAACAAGAAGAAAGGGGGTTAACCGAGGGGGCCCGATTTTTATTAATCATATTATAAGAACCCGACAAACAATGACACCATAGACAACATAGGGGAAATTACCTGTACTCAGTAAATGAATCAAGGAAATGATAATTTAATGGAAATTAAAGTGGATGAATATATTTATCTGCTAACATTGATAAGTTTTACCACAATTTGATTATGAGGCGCGCCGTAGTTGGGGACTCCGGATGAATCTTGGCCCCGTGCCCCTATTGCACGGCACAGGGGGTGCAACATGTAAGACACTAGGCAGATTGGGTGCGATTTTCTGAACGTATAGTAATGATGGCGCCAGGAATGCTACAAAATTGAGACTAATACCCCTGTCAAGCAGGCAAGTGCTATTATGGTGAGTGCACTCGGATTTAAGTGCGGTTTCCCAAATCTAAACGTCGTAAGCGGAGTGTACTCGCAAAGAGTCCACTCCGGTAGGAGTGCTCTCACGGAACGCACTCTGCTGACCGAGTGCGCACCCTCGCCGCCAGCGCGTTGCAACGATACAAAATGTAATGCACAGAAAAAGGACACAGAATTTCATTCTTTCTGTTGAACAGCTTTCAACAAAATAATCAGAACAGAACTCGCCGATATTCTGTTCTAGCAGGATCAAATACCGCCTCGTCGCGCGCCACCATCTTGCTCTGGATTGGCTAGGCATTCGTCGTGGCCGGCCTTGTAACGCTCTTATAATGAAACTATTTTCGGTTTTGTTGAGTAAATATAGATTAAGATTGTTTTTATTTATAATAAAACTAAAGCAATCGCTTTTTAGAAGGTTTTTTATTTTTATTTTAATCAACATCTTCAAAAAACATGGTTTTAGTCTGTCGCCGTTTTTTTTTTTTTTTTTACTGCGAGTGCGCTCTGTTTTGCCGCTTAGCACCGCGTAACCCAAAGTGTCACTCAAGGTCCCGAAGTGCACTACCCGCAAGTGCACTTAACTTGCCCGCTGGACACGGGTATAACGTAATCAAGAATTTGTGTATCTCAGATAAACTGTATTGTTAGTTTTTGTTAGGAGAAGACAAAATCCTTGCTCAGCCTCTTCCAAACAAAGCTTCACAAAGGATGAATGTAATTTTGAGCCAAACTAACGCTCATGATGAGGTGACCTCAACCGTCTATATTATTCCGCCTGAAAGATACACAGCGGTGGTAAGTAATGACGAAATCATCGATCAATACGCCACCAGCACGAACCATTCACCGGACGGCACTTTTACAGCTTTCAATTGCCTAGTTGAATGCGATTCTTAGGTAATCGTCCATAATGTAAGTGCTACAAAACTGTTTCAGTCGCCTATAACGTTGAAGTTGCGGAAGGCAAACGGATGGGAAGAAAAAGCGATTCAAATGTCGCTGTAAAAATTCAACATCTCTTATAACGACACAATACTAACAAAGATAACGTGGACAGACTTCACCAATGCATCGTAGTGTGCTGCATTGTCATAAAGGCAAGAAGTGGTATTCTTCGCTAATTCGCCTTTTTGATGCGTGTTTCAACAATGCGTTGCAGCTGTAAAGCGTGAAATGCTAACTTGATAACATTACAAGGTAATCGTTAAAAACAGAAAATTGATTTCGCTCGTTCGACAATATTGTGACTACGCAGAACAAACGAATTATTTATTTCTACTGCCACAAGAAAACTAGCACGTGTTGTAAAAAAATTGACATAATAGCTCGTACAAGATGATTTACACTTTATCACACCTGATAAGGAGCGCATTTATCTAGTGTCCGATAAGCAAGAGGGCTCAAAGCCGGCAGTTACGACAAATTTTTGTCAAGAACTACAGAAACTACATTGTAAAGCCTCAAAAATTGGTTGTATAAAAAATTGCCGACGATTACGTTACTTCCTAATGCGAAATTTGAGCGCAGCAAATAAGCTGTTTCACCTTTTCGATAGATTGAGGCAAAGAAATCTAGCAACACATGTATGCGCTATCACATAATTTTTTTTTTATTTTTCACACGTATTCCTTTAACAAAGACTCCACTAACAGTTCTTGACAGTCATGAAGGAAGCTTTGTGGTCGGAGAAATAGACTGATATATGTTCGACTTGGTACACCAATGCTTGATTCTCAAAGACGAGATGTATACAAGTGCCTCGCGAGGTTGTCACAGCCGTGGGACGCGTTACGAGCGAGAGGAACGGGATGTTCTCCCGCATAAGTGTTAGGAAATTGCTGTTTGTCTTTATGTCAAGCCGCCACCGATCTGGCTCTCTGATTGCCACCGCACAGGGCGAACGGCAGCGGCAATTTCGGCTCGGGCGGTGCACATATACAGATCCGCCGCCACCGATCTGGCTCTCTGATTGCCACCGCACAGGGGTTGCATTGGAGGAGGAGCGAAGAAAGGAACTAAGTTCGAGCCGGCGCTTTCACAACCGGAGACTCGCAGGAAGAGGGGGGAGGGGGCGGCGTGTACACCCAGCGGCAAACGATGGGGGCAGAAGCGCGCGCAGCAAGCGGACAACACGATAAAGGGAGGAGGGAAGAGATAGCAGCGACTGACTGATGCCGCTGACGCCGATAGTGAGTCAACCCCAGCTGCGGAGTTGGTTTCAGGGACAATGAATAACCGGCGCGTCGGCAACTGAAGAGCACCCTATCCGCCACACAAGAACAGGGGGGGGGGACCCTTTCCTCCTCTTTCTGCATGGCGGCGACGGTGTTCTATGCAGTCACGTTATCTTGACTCTCTAGCGGCGTCAGCGGCATCCAGCGGTATCAGTCGATCGCTGCTAGCGCTGGGGGGATGAAAGGGGGGCGGAGCTGGTTACGAGGCCGACGACGACGCCGACGCGAAACCCAGGAACGGACGCCAAAGAGCTGCGCTCTAAAATTATTTTTCATACTGGAACTTGCCAAAGTTTAGACAAATATGGGACAAACAAGGATATCATCCATCATATTCGCTACTGCGGGAAGACCCCCCAAGTACTTCGGACGCCATCTGAATGACATCAGGAGGAAAGACACGTGACCATAACATCATCGTCCGAAATGTGTAACAAGCGTGATACGCTCTTGACTGTCCACAGTCAGATTCATCTGGCGAAAGCTAGAAATGACGGCAAGCTTGAAGTACTTGGCTTCTCCCATGTTAGCCCGATGCTTCCTCCACCGCCGTTAAACATGTAATCGTCTTTGAGTTGGTTAGATCGACACAGATATGAATGTCGTCAGACTGCTTTTGTGCAGGAACAACAGGCACGCACCAGTCAGTTGGGTTCTTCACTTTTCTGATAATTTCTTCAGTTTCCAGGCACCTCAGCGCGTTCTGAATTGCTGACCTCATATGTAATGTGTTAGGATTGGGGGGCTCAATCCCATCGCTCGTAACCCGTTGTCAAGATTGGAGTCCGGCATGAATTCGAAGGTAGCTGGCCCATGCCGTCGTCTAACTTATCCACGCTGAGGACATTGATGAAGGGAAGGACCGCTTCTCATCGAGAACGAGGAATATGGGTTTATTTACAGTATTTACATGCAGTTCATCAGTCTAGCATGACTGCGAGAGAAAGTACGTCAGTCTAACACGACTGCTTGAGAGAGTGTGTGTAGCATCTGCACAACAGCGGTTTATAAACACTCGGTCCCCCCCTTGATTCCAAGGGGACGGAAACGTTCGTCCAGTCATTGTAAACACGCCGCCTCTCTCCGGGACGGCTTACACACACACACACACACACACACACACACACACACACACACACACACACACACACACACACACACACACACACACACACACACACACACACACACACACACACACACGCACGCACGCACGCACGCACGCACACAGGTTCACGGTTCGGAACCGACGCCACAAGGACTTCGTAGAACTCGGGGCTGACCCCCGCAGCGCGGCCGGGTGTCCCTTTGTCTTGTGTCTCGGACGGCGCGCGGCAAGGAGCCGCAGCCGACGTTCCCGCAGCATCTCCCCCGCTCGCGGCCTACCCGGTTGGCGGTATCGTCTGTATACAGGCGGTATACAGACGATCGTGTATAATCATATAATAATCGTATATAATCGTAAATATAATCGTATACAGGCGGTATCGCCTGTATACGAATATATTTTCTGGTGTTCCAAACATAATTTAATAACCTAACGCAACACTCCTTCTCATAGCATCCATTTAGAACGAATCGATAGAGATTCTAATATCGTTTGAAAACTTGACTGGCTTTATCCATGTCTCAATTTGGGGCAGGTCATTCATGCTTTGTGATACCTGCTACCAAATATAGACTATAGCTTTCCTGTTTGGTTGTTTGTCTTGACCCTACTTTGTTTTGTGCCAGAAAAAAAACTCGTTAGAACAGTAGCAAAAATGACGATGACAAGAATGATAGCAGTGCTGAGCATTTTGACCAGCTCAGATGGCAAAACCACCGAAGCAATACACGACAGCTGATTATTAAAAGACTCCGACGATACTTACGACAGTGGTCCGAGGTCGTTGTACCTGCGTGTGACCTCAGCGGTCAGCTTGGCTTCGGCCGCACCTCCCAGCATGGTGGCTCCGCCCCTGCCACGAAGGCGATAAGTGATTACGACTCCGCTGAAGCTGAAATGGGAAGCTCGATGCCTGACTCTCGAAATACGTGTGATACATAGAAACGGCTCTCATCCGGCAAACACTGAAGGCACTCGAATGAAATTAGCTGCTGTTAAGACAAAGAAATGCTATAACGAAACTAAGGAGCAGGTAATCCTCCTCAGAGCATGCATTCGTCATCGTGGGTACCGGCTCGAAGCTTCTGAAAATTTAAACAATCAAATAAGCGGAAAAAGAAAACCGCAAAGTTTCGTCTCAAATGGTACAAGATAACGCTGCAGTTTACGGTGAAATACGAACGCAAGAAACTGCCATGCGATGGCGTTTTCACCTGTGCGTTTAGGTAAACAAAGATGCTTTTGTATGAACAACTCTATTCGCATAAAAATTCTACTATGGACATGTCCTCTTACTTGCGTAATTTCGTCAAACAATTTTTTTTCCAGGTTCAAACGAAAATGTTTGGCAACGAGAACTGATTACTCTGTCACTGAGTGTTTTGTAAGGTTTGAGCAGGATAATATTTCGGCAATACTTTAGGCGTGACGTAACAATGGGCATGAGACTCACTTGCGCTCGATGCTCCACTGCACGTAAGCGTACGCCAGCAGTAGGAGCATGATCATGGCGGGCCCGTTAAGCAGCATCCACCAGGCGTACGTCAGCTCGTTTGCTTCCGGAAACCGCCTGCGGGCGAAGTACGCATAGGTGAAGGGCCCCTCACTCGGCAGAGACGCTACATTACGGGCTAATCAACACGGCTCAACGTTATTGCGATAGCAAATGTATAGACTCTCCAGACGAATTTCCACCGTCCCGACGGGGGCAGGCAAGCGCGCGTCTCCTCATTCACCCCGGCAGCGACTGCGCATGCGCGCCCTATCCTTGGAGTTAGTCAGCGGTCGGCGCAAACACTAGCCGACCCCAGGTCGCTGATGGCTTCGTTGTTCATTGTGTTCTCGCGCACCCAGTTCGCGTTGACTCGAGAGGCAGCACGAAGGGGAATTCGCTCGCTGCTGCTGCCGCTCATCTTCGCGCCAGCGTTGTGACAGCGAGCGTTCGCGGTCATCGAGCGAGATCTGATCATGTTCGCTCGTGCGCGCATGACAACATGCTCAACCTAATTAGCAAGCGAATGTTTAGTGCAATTTCTACGGCCGATAAAACTGTGAACAATGCTGCGTGTAGTTGTCTTTACTCCGTTCTTGTTATCGATGGTTGGTCTTTCAGGTGAAATTGAGAAATTTGTTTGACAATTTAAAAAATACATACAGGATTATTTCTGTTTTATGTGCTCTTTTAAGAAAGAATGAGCCATTGTGGCAGCCCGAAATCTTTCATCGAGATGTTAATTCAAGGTGTTTTGCCTTTCCAATAAGGATAGCGTACCAGATCAATAAAGTTATACTAACTACATTATATTTACTACAAATACTAACTTTATCATCACACTCGATGCTCAGGTATCTGATACTGTGCTAGGGAATGCACGCGGATCAGCTACACATGGATAGCTACGATCTTGCTTTTGAGTGGCTGACACCAGTTTAGCCTTCATAGCATCGCCGTGACACTGTTAAACAGAGTGAAATAAAGATGGCAAGAGCAATAATTCTCTAGGAATGTCCCTTTCGGGGACCATGGGAACGGCTGGCACTTGTCGCATCCTTCGTGGTATGCTTGACGTGGGTAGCACAGAGACGGAAAGCAAGAACGACTTCAAATCATATCGGACAGTTTCCCAGGCACAAACGCGGAACTAGTAGATTAACTCATACTCATAGAACAATATATAGGACCACCACTAAACACAGACACCCTAAACGAGACTCGATCATAGTTGGAGAAGGCCAATCCCAAATTAGACGGACTTTTTACGTATGCAGAAGTCTTTGAGGCATCTCAAGCAGCCACCAAAAACTCGGCTCCCATCTCCGCTGCCATCACAAATGCGATGGTTCGGAACCTGGACGCTAGAGCCCTGATTAATGTCACAGAACTGTTCAATGGCGAGAGCTGGCTCAAGGGCCAATTTCCCCCGGAATAGAAACACACTAAAATTATCATTATCCCCAAACACAAAAAGGTCACCACAATAGAAGCTCTGAGGCCCATTTCCCTCATATCCTGCCCGGGCAAACTGTACGAATGAGTGGTACAAATAAGACTACACCTTTACCTGGAAGAAACAAAATGGTTCCCAAACACTATGATAAGGTTCCGTGTAGGGCTACCCTGTCTTGGCGCATTTCTAAAGATCAGACAAGAAGTTATATCTAACATCGCCCGCGAAGAGTGAATACTAGTGCTCGCACTAGACCTCAATGGCGTATTTCGTAAGGCTTCTCACAAAACAATATTGGAAGATCTCGAATTGACAGGGTGTGGAGAACGTACCTCTTAGCTTTTCTCATCAACCTTACTGTCACAATAGGCGTCGGCCAGATCACTTCTCAAAAATTCAAGATGCCTTGTAGAGGAACACCCCAAGGGAGAATAATCTCACCTTTGCTGTTCAACGTAGGGACATGTCACCTCGCGCGACAGCTGGACCAAATCACTGATTTGGGCTACACACTGTATGAAGACGCCATAACGCCGTGGGCAGCAAGGGGCCCTCTGGGACACAAATAGCACGTGCTACAATAAGCAGCCAAGGCAGTAGAGAACTTCTTAAGGACAAAAACACCCGTGTACTTAGATTTAGGTACACGTTAAAGAACCCCAGGTGGTCCAAATTTCTGGAGTCTCCCACTACGGCGTGCCTCATAATGAGATCGTGGTTTTGGCCCGTAAAATTACATAATTTAATAATAGTTTTTTTAACTTCTTAAGGAGCATGCAGTGGCTTTAAATGTACTTCCGAGCTATCGGAGGTAATTCGGGTACACTCAAGAAGTCGTTAGACAGGAGGGGGAAAGGCAGGTCAACACCATAATAAGATCGGCATATAAAGCGGCCCTTGGACTACTCAAGGTGACGTCCACAGAGCGCCTGCTAGCATTAGGGGTAGCAGGCGCTCTGCAAACACATTCTAAGGTTTAAAACAAGACACACTAATCTCTCACAGGGGACGTCTGAGCTGCGCTCACGCGGTATGGGCCCTGCTGACCAGGGCACCGTATATACCCCGTACCCACAATTTATCAACGAACACGTAGTACCATTACGGATTCTCAACACGTCCTCTACAAACACACATTTAGCAGCAGTGGCGCCATGTGGTTCATCAACTGGCTCCTAAAAAATCCGTCTTGCTTTTCCCGTGTTGGTGCTTGCCTATATGTGACACTTAGCATACGTCAATTGAGTACACGGTTTGCCATTGCTGCTGAATAACTAACATGACGGACATTTGCATTTATTGTCACGAATCTGTGGGGGACACGACATATTTGCCGTGCTCAGAGTGCAAATACAGGTATCATGTAGGTACATGTTCACGAGCTACAGAAGCAGCATATAAAAAGAAAGAATCTGCAGCAGCGAAAAACGCTACATGTAAAACGTCAAAAGCTCGATGCAGTCAGAAGTACTGGAACTGTGAATGTGAAACACGGAATAAAGCTTACCAAAGAAATAGGTGAAATTCAGAGAAAGTTGTTGTAACTACTTACAATGAAATCCCACGTATATACTCTGGAAGGACTTTCTGCCACTGTGTGTTGCATTGAAAGGTCGTTACAGCAAATGTCAAGCAAGTATAATGAAGTGCTTGCCGAACTTAAGTGACAGAGTGCTGATAAGAGCAGTTTAAGAAAGCGCATGGAAGAAAGCGCCGACAAATAAACAATATGTAGGAATGCTTAAAAGCAAGAAGTTAATAACCTTGATCAATATAGCAGACGTCTTAATCTAGGAGTCCATGGAGTTGCCGGACAAACAATTGAGAAAGTGATAGAAAAGCTTAGTCTTTTGGCTGATGAACTGGAGCTTCGAAGACTATCTCAAAAAGATATCGAAGACACCCACCGGCTGCGCCCTAGAGCAGGCACAGGCGGGACCGATAAGCCATGGCCTATCATGGTGCGCTTTCCAGCCCGCTGTACTCGTTCAGTAATTTCCTTGCGCTACATGGAGGGCCTGCATAGTTGGATATGCGCAGTTCGACAGTATTTTTGCCGAAACGACGGTCGACGCGCGACGCCGAAGCCGGATTTTCCGCGACAAGGGCCCTTAACGTTGTCGCGTTGAAACTAGTCACTTAATGATAGCCACAAAATCCGCCAATCATCACCGGATCGTATGGTGCTCCGACCACACGGGCCCGAAAGGGAACAAACTGACCGATTCGCTAGTCCGAAGAATTATTAACCGGGCACACTCGATTGCGACGTTCCGGGAATCCACCGTACCAACCCCAATACAACGAATGCCCGAGAGATTTTCGCTCGTCAGCACTCAACCAGAAAAAGTACCGTCACTCACCGACAACTCAGTAGAGAGCCAGCTAACGAAAAATTCAGATCGGGTTATTACGCCACCTTAAATTACAAAGTGCAATGTTACCCACTCGCTACAGGGCCGACTGCCCATGCATGGTGCCGGCGGCATGCCAACACTACCACAGATTACATGGGATTGTGAATCACACCCGTTTGATAAAACACGACACACAATGCAGCAATGGGAGGCACAGGTAACCAGCTGAAACCTGGCGAGACAACAGTCCGTCGTAAATCGTCAAGCGGACGGCCGAGGTCAGTGAGCCCCTGGACTGAAGGGGCTCCGCGCATTTCACCAAATTCATTTTGAATATATATATATATATATATATATATATATATATATATATATATATATATATATATATATATATATACATATATCGGACCCACTACCACAGCGGTAGGACCAATATAGAAAAAAATCTGCTCTAGCAAATGAAACACTGATCAAAATAATATTCTTCTATTTCCCATATGTTGCCCTTAGCAACAGTTCAGTCATGATTAGGTATAAACATACACACTTCAGGCTGAATGCCTTAAGATTTTCGCCTGAGCTTTCCACTTGTTTAATGACTGAAGAAAAAGTTGAACGACAAACATAGTAATACCAATAACCGGTGAAGTTGTTGCTAATTATGGCTTAACGGGAATGTTGCGACGTAATATTTGGATCCAAAGCAGCACTACTGAACATCTCGATTTTCGGGAGTTTGTCAGTTTTTCTGACAACGGCACATGTTGCCTAGAAGAAGGAAGAAGTTAGGAGAGAGCATCATGTCACGCAACTAGCATTGGCAAACGAACGCTCCGTGAAGCCAGCCCTTTGCTCAGTGCTGGCCCAACACGCGACCTGTTGCGTTCAGATCACGGAGCAAGAATCGATATTTGCTGAGACGTTTGGTTCCCAGCAGCTATGCTGGTAGCGTTTACTCGGTTCGCGCTTGTGCGACTGCCTTGCCGTGGCTCTGCCTGCACGGCGGCGACGCTAGGACCAACCGCGCTTTTTCAGTGGCGTTCACGTCTTGGGTCGACGGATTTGGCTACAATCGCGTTGCGCGATGCTCCCTCTGTTTGAAGTCGTAGGCGATCTCACCGCTGCCAACCAGATGTTTGGATCCGGCTGCTGGTACGATCTGTTGGGAACTCGGCGCTGACGCCCGTGGTTGTACCTGGGTCGCAAGCCCCAAGGGTAGCGTTGGCCTGGCGGCCTGGGGTACAACTGGCAGCATCCGAAGGTCCCGGCAAAGCATGAGTCGACTGGTAACAACGAAACAACTTGTTTATTTTAACATCGCAAAGAGTTGGCGGTCAGGTTTGACCGTAGTAGAGAGACGGGAGAGCACTTCACTCAACAGAAGAAATCGGAGCCCTCCCTTTGGCGTCCGGGGGCAGCTGTTTTTATACTCTCGCAGTTGAGGGCAAGAAGGAACCCCTCAAAAGACGAGCACGTGAATGTACAATGGGCTAATGGTGACGCACACTGTCGTAGCGATGCCGTAGCACCATGTCGAGCACGATCTCGTAGCACCCTGTCGTGGCGCTGCCGGTCGGACACAATGACTGTAATGAGAGGATGGTCCCTGCTTTGGCATCGCCTGTTTCGGGCACAATGACTGGAACGAGATCCCTGCTTTGGCATCGCCTGTTTCGGGCACAATGACTGGAATGAGATCCCTGCTTTGGCATCGCCTGTTTCGGGCACAATGACTGGAATGCGAGGATGATCCCTAGGCGGTCGCATCTCCGCAGTCGCGCCTGGAAACACCTGGCGATGAGTGTTGCGGCGACGACGATCGGGCCAAAATGTCTGCCGCCCCGCCGCAGTCGCGCCGGCAAAACCACGTGTCGCAGGCGAAACGCAACAGACCGCCCCGCCGGGGGAAGGAGATCCCGATGGACAGGGGACTGCATCCGCTGTCCGGAGGGATGTCGCTCGATGATGCTCATAACCGAAGTCGGGCGTCCCTCGACGTTTCTTGAGCGCAGCGCACAGAGAAGGCCTCGTTCTCTTGTTCAGGTTCGCACGGGACACTGCAAAGTGACTTCGGGAGAGTTCACATTTTTGTTCTCGTTCCCGGCAAGCGTTAGAACTACGCTGAAACTCAACCGCTCAGTCAGCAAGCACGGCACAACCCTCACTAAGCCCTGCCAGGCTCTTTCCCCTTTTTATACCACTGCCTAGTTCCTTACAGTAGTCTAGCATCACTCAGAACGCGTCCACAAATTGAAAAATTGCACTAGAAAGCATATCATCACTTTGAAACACTAAACAAAAGCAATATGTTAAAAAAAATCCTGCCTCAGGAAGAAAAACATCAGTAACAAACAATTTTGAGGCTGATTCCTACGTTAGGGGCTTCGACTTAAGCCATCGGCGTTACCGTTGAGACTCCCCTTTTTGTAACGCACCTCAAAGGAATATTGTTGTAAAGCGAGGCTCCAGCGCAGGAGGCGGCCGTTTTTGGGAGAGATGGTCTGCAGCCATTGGAGAGGGCAGTGATCCGTCTCAATGATAAACCTCGAGCCGGCTAGATAGCATGACAATTTCTGAACGGCCCACACGAGACATGCACACTCTTTCTCGGTGGCGCTATACGCCTGCTCACGACTGGTCAGCTTACGACTAGCATACAGGACGGGGTGTTCTACTTCTCCATTTTCCCGTTGGCACAGTACAACGCCCATGCCTCGCTCACTAGCATCGCACTGAACAACGAACCCTTTTGTATAGTCTGGCGATCGTAGCACAGGCTGGCTTGTTAGGGCACTCTTTAGGGCGCTAAAAGCTCTTTCCTTTGTCTCGTCCCAGACGACTGTTTGAGGCTCTGTCTTTCTTAGAGCATCCGTCAGGGGAGCCGCGATATCAGAGTACCTAGGGATGTACCTCTGATAGTAGCCGGCGACACCCAAGAACGACCGAATATCGGTCTTTGTGCGCGGTTGCGGAAAGTCTCGCACAGCGGCCACTTTTATTTCAGAGGGGCGGCGACGACCCTGACCAATCACGTGACCGAGGTAGACAACCTCGGCCTGTGCTAACTGGCACTTAGGAGCCTTGACTGTCAAGCCCGCTTCGCGCAGGCGGGTTAGCACTGCCCGCAAGTGTGTCATATGCTCAGACCAGGATGCGGAGAATATCGCTACGTCGTCTAGATACGGTAAAGCGAATTCTTGCTGTCCCCGCAACACTTTATCCATGAGACTTGAAAAACAGTATGGCGCGTTCTTCAAACCAAAACTCAACACTTTAGGACGGAATGTTCCCATTGGTGAAATGAACGCCGCATACCTACTAGCCTCTTCTGTAAGTGGAACCTGCCAATAACCCCTGACAAGATCTAGGGTGGAAATAAACTGAGCGCTACTAACTTTCTCAAGGCGCTCCTCGATGTTAGGGATCGGATAAATTTGATCCTTAGTGATGGAATTAAGCCTGCGGTAGTCGACGCAAGGACGAGGTTCCTTGCCCGGTACCTCAACTAAAATCAAAGGGGAGGTATAATCACTCTCACCTGCCTCAATAACACCGAGCTGTAGCATTTTCTTTACCTCAGCCTCCATAATATCGCTCTGGCGGGGTGACACCCGATACGCCTTGGATCGTACTGGCTCTGTGGAGGTAAGTTCAATATCATGAGTAAGTACAGAAATCCTACCAGGCCTCTCAGAGAACAGACCTTGAAACTCTTGTAATAGCTGGTGTAGTTCGGTTTTCTGCTCAGGCGACAGCGGTGCTTTACTGATAAGGTCACTAATGACTTGACCGGTGTCTTCCCTGTTCGTCACTGAGCCTAGTCCCGGAAGCTCGACCGGAAGCTCTTCAGGAACGTTTACCATCATGCACACCACTGCTTCCCTTTGTCTATAAGGTTTGAGCAGATTACAGTGGTAAACTTGCTGTGCTTTCCGCTTTCCTGGCAGACTTACCACGTAGTTAACGTCCGACAGTTTCTGAACAATTCGTGCTGGGCCCTCCCACTGCACGTCTAGTTTGTTGTTTAGCGATGTGCGCAATATCATGACCTCATCGCCAACCTCAAAACGACGGGCCCTGGCTGTCCGATCATAATAAACCTTGGCCCTCTGCTGGGCCTTTGTCATTGCTTCACCTGACAACTCCTGTGCCCTTCTTAAGCGTTCGAGGAGCTTAAGCACGTACTCCACCACGACTGGGTCGTCGCCCCTACCTTCCCACGATTCTCGAAGCATGCGAAGCGGAGATCGAAGCGAGCGACCGTACACCAGTTCAGCTGGCGAAAACCCCGTAGCCGCATGCGGCGCGGTCCTTAAAGCAAACATCACCCCAGGCAGACACAGCTCCCAGTCAGTTCGATGTTCAAAACACAACGCTCTCAACACGCGCTTCATGACGGAGTGGAGCTTCTCAACGGAATTCGACTGTGGGTGGTACACTGAGCTGTGTAACAGCTTTACCCCACACCTTTCGAGAAAAGTTGTCGTCAAAGCGCTAGTAAACACTGTGCCCTGATCTGATTGAATTTCTGCAGGAAAACCAACTCGCGCAAATATGGACAGTAGTGCATTGACTATCTCAACTGAGCTGAGTTCTTTAAGCGGCACTGCTTCAGGGAACTTTGTCGCTGGGCAGATCACAGTCAAAATGTGTCTGTAGCCCGTGGCTGTTACCGGCAGAGGTCCCACAGTATCAATAACGAGCCGTCTAAAAGGCTCCGTAATGATAGGTACCAATTTCAACGGCGCCCTCGATTTGTCCCCTGGTTTGCCCACCCGCTGACAAGTGTCACATGTCCTCACGAAATGGTCTGCGTCCCGAAAACACCCTGGCCAATAGTACTCTTGCAAGAGACGGTCCTTAGTTTTCTTAACTCCTAGGTGTCCGGACCACGAACCCCCATGTGACAAGCGCAACAGATCCTGACGATAGCATTGAGGCACGACCAGCTGATCGAACTCCACTCCTCTTCGGTCTAGATACTTCCGGTACAGGACTCCACCTCTTTCCACAAAACGCGCAGTTTTCCTGGCGATACCTTCTTTGACATTGCAGCGCACGTTTTCCAGGCTGCCATCCTTTTTTTGCTCGGCTATCAAAGCCGACCGGCTGACTCTTAGCAACCTATCAAGTCCGTCTGACGTAGGCGCGATGAGCAAATCTGTAGATAGCTCTTCTAACTTTCCCGTGTCGGGCGGTTCCTCTCCAGTATCTGGCGCCTTCAACGCTACAGACTCAATTTTATTCAGTTCGGGCGTGCTCTGAATATCAGCTTGCTGCGCCTCTGACCCTTTTTCGTTGTTTGATAACGTCGGCCCCGCAACTACCGCCTTTGCAGCGAGCTCCCGAACCTTCGATCTGGTTAAGGCCTGAACACTAGCTTCACCAAACAAAAGCCCCTTCTCGCGCAGGAGGTGATCGGACCTGTTTGAAAATAGGTACGGGTACTGGGGTGGCAGCATAGATGACACTGCCGCCTCCGTCTCAAGCGCTCCGAAAGGTCCTTCAATAAGCACCTTTGCTACCGGCAGACACACGCTATGAGCTTCCACGGCTTGCTTGATCCATGCGCACTCGCCCGTGAACATATGGGGTTCTACGTAAGACGGGTGAACTACATCCATCGTAGCTGCGGAATCGCGAAGCACTCGGCACTCTTTCCCGTTCACGAGGAGGTCTCGCATGTAAGGCTCGAGAAGCTTCATGTTCTCGTCAGTGCTGCCTATTGAAAAAAACACAACTTTTGGTGTTGTTTCCGGACACTGCGCCGAAAAGTGACCCGGCTTCTGGCACGTATAACACAAGCGCGCTCGCCTCATCTCGAACCGCTTTCTGCGTTTGGCTGCCGCCGTCTCTTTACGTTTGGTCGGACTGCTTTCACTCGCATCCTCACTACGCGTGTTCCCCTTTGCTCTCATGGGTGTGAACTTCGGCCTCTCAAATTTCGAGCCAAATTCACCCTTTTGACCGTCCTTAGCTCCGCGAGCCCGACGCGTCACAAACTCCTCGGCTAGCTCAGCGGCTTTAGCCACCGTACAAACGTCTGGCCTATCCAAGACCCAGTATCGCACGTTCTCCGGTAACCGACTATAAAACTGTTCTAGCCCGAAGCACTGCAGAACTTTATCGTGGTCACCAAACGCTTTCTCTTCTTTGAGCCACTCCTGCATGTTCGACATAAGCCTATACGCAAACTCTGTATATGACTCACTTCTGCCTTTCTCATTTTCCCGAAACTTCCGACGGAACGCCTCCGCAGACAGCCGGTACTTTTTTAGCAGACTCGATTTTACTTTGTCGAAATCCTCTGCTTCCTCTCTATCCAAGCGAGCGACTACGTCGGCCGCCTCGCCGGGTAACAAAGTGAGCAAGCGCTGTGGCCACGTTTCCCGAGAGAACCCCTGCTTCTCGCACGTTCGCTCAAAGTTAACCAGGAACAAACCAATGTCCTCTCCAAGCTTAAACGGCCGCATCAGGTCAGTCATTTTGAACAATACGCGTTCTCCTGCACCGTGTGCCTGACTTCCATTACGAGCGCGTTCCATCTCTACCTCAAGACGCTTCATTTCCAAAGCGTGTTCGCGCTCTTCTTTTTTCTCTTGTTGCTCTCGCTCTTTCTGTTCTTTACGTTCACGCTCTTCTTTTTCTTTCTGTTCTTTACGTTCACGCTCTTCTTTTTCTTTCTGTTCTTTACGTTCACGCTCTTCTTTTTCTTTTTGCTCTTTAAGTTCGCGCTCCTGTCTTTTTGACCTCTCCTCAATAGTCTCAAGGCATTCCGACAGCTCGTCATCCTCAGCCTCTAACTCAAGAATAGCCTTTAGCAGTTCAGGTTTTCTTAGTTTGTCTGAGACATCCAGACCCAACTCTCTTGCAAGCTCCAACAATTTCGGTTTGCGCAACGACTTCAAATCCATGGCTGCTCTGAATGCTGCTTTCTCTACTGCTTACTATTGTCTTGCCGCAAACTAACCCGGCAGCAACGACAACCACAATTACCAGCTCTGTTTCTAACACTAACAAAAGCCTGGCAAAGCTCAGAAGAAGAAAGTCCCGCACTCACCAAACCTCGCAGGCAGGAATTCCGCGCAGTCGTTCCGCTGCAGGCAACCAGTCGTCACACAGGGCTCGTTGCACTGCTCCCGGATCGTCGTTGAGCTGCTCAGCATACAGTCAACTGCATCTCTTCGCTGCTGGCCTCCGTTGTCGCGATCTCACCGCTGGCAGACAGTTGTTTGAAGTCGTAGGCGATCTCACCGCTGCCAACCAGTTGTTTGAAGTCGTAGGCGATCTCACCGCTGCCAACCAGATGTTTGGATCCGGCTGCTGGTACGATCTGTTGGGAACTCGGCGCTGACGCCCGTGGTTGTACCTGGGTCGCAAGCCCCAAGGGTAGCGTTGGCCTGGCGGCCTGGGGTACAACTGGCAGCATCCGAAGGTCCCGGCAAAGCATGAGTCGACTGGTAACAACGAAACAACTTGTTTATTTTAACATCGCAAAGAGTTGGCGGTCAGGTTTGACCGTAGTAGAGAGACGGGAGAGCACTTCACTCAACAGAAGAAATCGGAGCCCTCCCTTTGGCGTCCGGGGGCAGCTGTTTTTATACTCTCGCAGTTGAGGGCAAGAAGGAACCCCTCAAAAGACGAGCACGTGAATGTACAATGGGCTAATGGTGACGCACACTGTCGTAGCGATGCCGTAGCACCATGTCGAGCACGATCTCGTAGCACCCTGTCGTGGCGCTGCCGGTCGGACACAATGACTGTAATGAGAGGATGGTCCCTGCTTTGGCATCGCCTGTTTCGGGCACAATGACTGGAACGAGATCCCTGCTTTGGCATCGCCTGTTTCGGGCACAATGACTGGAATGAGATCCCTGCTTTGGCATCGCCTGTTTCGGGCACAATGACTGGAATGCGAGGATGATCCCTAGGCGGTCGCATCTCCGCAGTCGCGCCTGGAAACACCTGGCGATGAGTGTTGCGGCGACGACGATCGGGCCAAAATGTCTGCCGCCCCGCCGCAGTCGCGCCGGCAAAACCACGTGTCGCAGGCGAAACGCAACACCTCCTAACTTTTAACGCGACAGCGTTAAGGAGCTCATGTCGCAGAAAAGCCGGTGGCGTTGGCCGTGAGCGAAAAATGGCGGAAGGCAATTCATAAATAAAAACAATTTGCAAGATGGGCTGGGTGGGAATCGAACCAGGGTCTCCGGAGTGTGAGACGCTACCACTCAGCCATGAGTTCGATGGTTCAAAGCGGGACAAAAGCGCCTCTAGTGAATGCGGTATTGCCTTAGAAATGTGCCGTAGAAAGTTATACAGCGGTGTATGTCGGTAATTATGAGCATGTAAGTTACAGAAGTCGCAGTTAAACGCGTAGCGAAGTACGTTTCCGCTACATTTCGTCTGCACTTGGCGCACGCGCAGAGCCATCTTGCGGCAAACACAGAAGACCCTCTCCTCGCAATGTACGGCGCTGCCCCGACAGGTGGCGCACCACTCGCCCGCTTTCTCCCCTTCGTCTCGTTTGAGCGCATTGGGGTCGTGCGGGACCGGTGCGAGGATGCCCTAATACCCTTGCGTTTAATAAGTTTTCTCGCTCTCTCCCCTTCCAACTTCCAACGTGCGTCACTTGAACCTCGTGTTTAGGCGACGCGGCTCCTCTTTCCGCTCACAGCGCGATTCCTAGGTGCAGCGTCTGGTGCGGCACGCCTCTGACGGGATCGCTGCGCCGTAGCGCGTCTCGTGAGAAAGCGTCCCCTGCAATGTGTGCCGTGCTGCTGGGGAGGAGTCATGCGTCTGCGTGGTGCTCCCAAGCGAAATAGAGGACGATACCATCGAGGCGTCAGCCCCATGATCGCGTCCGCCTTCATAGCGCGTCGCGGCCCGGCTGTCCGTGCCGATCACCACATTTGGCTCGCGTAGATCGTTTCTCCCTCCGAGACACCGAGTTCTTTGGTTCGTTCCGCTTGCTTAGGCGCACGTTTCGTCTTTGTGTGACTCAAGAGCATGCCGAGCCAATGAGTGGGCGGCGCGATAACGCTATCGCGTTCCACTCTTGAAGGTGAAGCTTAAGCGTCCTCCAAGTTTTTCCTTCCTTCACGAACCGTTGCGATTTTAAAAGCAAATAAAATCCACCAGAGATCACATGTGGCCACCCTTCTAGAATACCAAGCCTGCCACTCTTACCGGCAGAGAAGGATTGGTAAGCGAGAGGAAATGCATGTCGCCATGGCGTCATGGATTTTGACGGCGTCTCTTCGGGCCTAGTTCATTGTACGGCGGTTAATAATTACGCTGTATTATAAAATGGGCTAAATGCTGAACGTAGAAATTTTTCGAGGTCTCTTATCAAGCCGCAACAGCCCCACTATACGAGAGAATATTTTGAAATCCCTGACATCACCCTCACTTACCAGCGCTGCAGGGGTTCCGGCGCAAAATTCAGAAAATGCAACTTTGGCGTTCAATTTATCTTTTATTAATGAACCTCTTACAACAATCATAGCGAAAATAAAGTGTTGAAACAACACTTTATGAGCCTGATTTCATGTTGTTGCTCTTTCGTGTCCCTTTAGGTACAACTTTCTGCTAAAGACAAGAGGTTCGAATAAAGATGCGAGACTTTCAGTAACATGTCATTTTACAAAGGGCGTCTCAGAGCGAAGCGAATGTTTCGGAAAAGGGGCTGTGTCTTGGTGAATCAGTTCTGAGGAAGTTCGACCGCAAGGCGTAGTAAGTTTCATGAACTCAAAAATTTGTCATCAAAACGAATGTAGCACGAAGCTGCAAAAGAAACGCGGACGGGTTTCTCACACAAAAATCCTCGTAGGTTAAAAGAAAAATACACCACCCATGCACCCCGTACAGATAGTAAACCGTCGAAGCTGAAATGTGCGGCCCTGGTGTTTATGTTGAAGTCGACGTTATCCCTGCTCTACATGCATCGCGGGCCCGGACCACCGGATCCACGGCCGACGTCGCCGCTGAAGATTTCGCTCGGCCGCGGCGTCGGCGGCGTAACGTTGCCGCTTTAGCTTCGCTTCGCGAACTAGCTCGGCCGCACGAGCCGCCGGATTGGCCCGACATTGCCGCCTGTGCATCGCATCGCGGGCCCCATCTTCTGCCTAGGCGTTGGCCCGACGCCGACGAGATCTCTCCCGCTCCTGCTTTCGGCGCTGTATCTCGTAGGCCAGCTGCTCCTCGGGAGAACAAAGGATGCGTCGCCGTCACATTGCGAAGTCGGGGAGAGGCTGCTGCGAGAGAGAAACGACGCCACTATCGGCGTAGCCAATGGCGCGCCACAACTTCCGCCGGAGGGTTTCTGTGGTCGGACCGCGAGCGTTTCGCCTAGGCATTCGCGGCAATCCCGTGGGCGCTGCCACTTTTGGTCACGTGGTGACGCGTCCTTTGCTTGCCTCAGCTGCCTCCGTTCCCTTTGTGTCTGCAATAGATGCACGCGACACAGGTGCGGCTCTGCAAACCTCCATTTCGGCGCATATCACAGACGGTGACTGGGTGGACGACACGCGAAGCTTTGGCTACAGCTTCAACGAACATTTAAGTGCTTTCTGAGCTCATTCACTTTGCCCAAACGGCGCCAGCAGCGCATACGGTGCTTGTAATAAAAGCGGGGCTAAGAATGTTTTCCAAGCTATCCTAACTCTCCGCTTATGAATTGAATCAGTATCAATGTGTTGCGTTCTTCGTTTATTTAGCAAATAATTTAAGCAAGGGCTTGTCTCGTTTCTGACTCAATAAAGTTCCCTGGGTGGTCACTATCTGATTGTTAATTTTCTGGCTGATCGCTCGCGGGTGTCCTCAATCGCGATAGATTTGTTCTTGCTGGGCATGAGACATAACGTAGATGTTCTGTACGTTGTAATATCTTGGAGCAAATACGTATTATCGCTAGTCACACGCCTACTGTGTGGACCCTTACGAAACGTTCAGCTTCGAACATTAGTGTGCTGTCGGTGTCGCCGTCACCAATGCTCCGGCGCATTGATTCAAGTGGGCGCCCGTTCGCTTATTGATACGTTGGCGATAGTGTGGGCGTAAACTTGCGTGTTAGTTGTGGTGGATATGTGTAGATAACGTGCGAGAAACTTACTCTATGCCAAGAAGCGGCGCCACTCCCTTTGTTACAGTACAACAAGCGGTCCTCACTCTAGCAGACGTTCCGTGGTTGAAGTCCTTTCTGTTTGGGATCGCACCGCTGGTACGATCTGTTGGGAACTCGGCGCTGACGCCCGTGGTTGTACCTGGGTCGCAAGCCCCAAGGGTAGCGTTGGCCTGGCGGCCTGGGGTACAACTGGAAGCATCCGAAGGTCCCGGCAAAGCATGAGTCGACTGGTAACAACGAAACAACTTGTTTATTTTAACATCGCAAAGAGTTGGCGGTCAGGTTTGACCGAAGTAGAGAGACGGGAGAGCACTTCACTCAACAGAAGAAATCGGAGCCCTCCCTTTTGGCGTCCGGGGGCAGCTGTTTTTATACTCTCGCAGTTGAGGGCAAGAAGGAACCCCTCAAAAGACGAGCACGTGAATGTACAATGGGCTAATGGTGACGCACACTGTCGTAGCGCTGCCGTAGCACCATGTCGAGCACAATGTCGTAGCACCCTGTCGTAGCGCTGCCGGTCGGGCACAATGACTGTAATGAGAGGATGATCCCTGCTTTCGCACCGCCTGGTTCGGGCACAATGACTGGAAGGAGAGGGTGCCCCTGCTGTCGCATCGCCTGGTTCAGGCACAATGACTGGAAGGAGAGGGTGCCCCTGCTGTCGCATCGCCTGGTTCAGGCACAATGACTGGAAGGAGAGGGTGATCCTTTGCGGTCGCATCGCCGCAGTCGCGCCTGGAAACACCTGGCGATGAGCGTTGCGGCGACGACGATCGGGCCAAAATGTCTGCCGCCCCGCCGCAGTCGCGCCGGCAAAACCACGTGTCGCAGGCGAAACGCAACAGACCGCCCCGCCGGGGGAAGGAGATCCCGATGGACAGGGGACTGCATCCGCTGTCCGGAGGGATGTCGCTCGATGATGCTCATAACCGAAGTCGGGCGTCCCTCGACGTTTCTTGAGCGCAGCGCACAGAGAAGGCCTCGTTCTCTCGTTCAGGTTCGCACGGGACACTGCAAAGTGACTTCGGGAGAGTTCACATTTTTGTTCTCGTTCCCGGCAAGCGTTAGAACTACGCTGAAACTCAACCGCTCAGTCAGCAAGCACGGCACAACCCTCACTAAGCCCTGCCAGGCTCTTTCCCCTTTTTATACCACTGCCTAGTTCCTTACAGTAGTCTAGCATCACTCAGAACGCGTCCACAAATTGAAAAATTGCACTAGAAAGCATATCATCACTTTGAAACACTAAACAAAAGCAATATGTTAAAAAAAATCCTGCCTCAGGAAGAAAAACATCAGTAACAAACAATTTTGAGGCTGATTCCTACGTTAGGGGCTTCGACTTAAGCCATCGGCGTTACCGTTGAGACTCCCCTTTTTGTAACGCACCTCAAAGGAATATTGTTGTAAAGCGAGGCTCCAGCGCAGGAGGCGGCCATTTTTGGGAGAGATGGTCTGCAGCCATTGGAGAGGGCAGTGATCCGTCTCAATGATAAACCTCGAGCCGGCTAGATAGCATGACAATTTCTGAACGGCCCACACGAGACATGCACACTCTTTCTCGGTGGCGCTATACGCCTGCTCACGACTGGACAGCTTACGACTAGCATACAGGACGGGGTGTTCTACTTCTCCATTTTCCCGTTGGCACAGTACAACGCCCATGCCTCGCTCACTAGCATCGCACTGAACAACGAACCCTTTTGTATAGTCTGGCGATCGTAGCACAGGCTGGTTTGTTAGGGCACTCTTTAGGGCGCTAAAAGCTCTTTCCTTTGTCTCGTCCCAGACGACTGTTTGAGGCTCTGTTTTTCTTAGAGCATCCGTCAGGGGAGCCGCGATATCAGAGTACCTAGGGATGTACCTCTGATAGTAGCCGGCGACACCCAAGAACGACCGAATATCGGTCTTGGTGCGCGGTTGCGGAAAGTCTCGCACAGCGGCCACTTTTATTTCAGAGGGGCGGCGACGACCCTGACCAATCACGTGACCGAGGTAGACAACCTCGGCCTGTGCTAACTGGCACTTAGGAGCCTTGACTGTCAAGCCCGCTTCGCGCAGGCGGGTTAGCACTGCCCGCAAGTGTGCCATATGCTCAGACCAGGATGCGGAGAATATCGCTACGTCGTCTAGATACGGTAAAGCGAATTCTTGCTGTCCCCGCAACACTTTATCCATGAGACTTGAAAAACAGTATGGCGCGTTCTTCAAACCAAAACTCAACACTTTAGGACGGAATGTTCCCATTGGTGAAATGAACGCCGCATACCTACTAGCCTCTTCTGTAAGTGGAACCTGCCAATAACCCCTGACAAGATCTAGGGTGGAAATAAACTGAGCGCTACTAACTTTCTCAAGGCGCTCCTCGATGTTAGGGATCGGATAAATTTGATCCTTAGTGATGGAATTAAGCCTGCGGTAGTCGACGCAAGGACGAGGTTCCTTGCCCGGTACCTCAACTAAAATCAAAGGGGAGGTATAATCACTCTCACCTGCCTCAATAACACCGAGCTGTAGCATTTTCTTTACCTCAGCCTCCATAATATCGCTCTGGCGGGGTGACACCCGATACGCCTTGGATCGTACTGGCTCTGTGGAGGTAAGTTCTATATCATGAGTAAGTACAGAAGTCCTACCAGGCCTCTCAGAGAACAGACCTTGAAACTCTTGTAATAGCTGGTGTAGTTCGGTTTTCTGCTCGGGCGACAGCGGTGCTTTACTGATAAGGTCACTAATGACTTGACCGGTGTCTTCCCTGTTCGTCACTGAGCCTAGTCCCGGAAGCTCGACCGGAAGCTCTTCAGGAACGTTTACCATCATGCACACCACTGCTTCCCTTTGTCTATAAGGTTTGAGCAGATTACAGTGGTAAACTTGCTGTGCTTTCCGCTTTCCTGGCAGACTTACCACGTAGTTAACGTCCGACAGTTTCTGAACAATTCGTGCTGGGCCCTCCCACTGCACGTCTAGTTTGTTGTTTAGCGATGTGCGCAATATCATGACCTCATCGCCCACCTCAAAACGACGGGCCCTGGCTGTCCGATCATAATAAACCTTGGCCCTCTGCTGGGCCTTTGTCATTGCTTCACCTGACAACTCCTGTGCCCTTCTTAAGCGTTCGAGGAGCTTAAGCACGTACTCCACCACGACTGGGTCGTCGCCCCTACCTTCCCACGATTCTCGAAGCATGCGAAGCGGAGATCGAAGCGAGCGACCGTACACCAGTTCAGCTGGCGAAAACCCCGTAGCCGCATGCGGCGCGGTCCTTAAAGCAAACATCACCCCAGGCAGACACAGCTCCCAGTCAGTTCGATGTTCAAAACACAACGCTCTCAACACGCGCTTCATGACGGAGTGGAGCTTCTCAACGGAATTCGACTGTGGGTGGTACACTGAGCTGTGTAACAGCTTTACCCCACACCTTTCGAGAAAAGTTGTCGTCAAAGCGCTAGTAAACACTGTGCCCTGATCTGATTGGATTTCCGCAGGGAAACCAACTCGCGCAAATATGGACAGTAGTGCATTAACTATCTCAACTGAGCTGAGTTCTTTAAGCGGCACTGCTTCAGGGAACTTTGTCGCTGGGCAGATCACAGTCAAAATGTGTCTGTACCCCGTGGCTGTTACCGGCAGAGGTCCCACAGTATCAATAACGAGCCGTCTAAAAGGCTCCGTAATGATAGGTACCAATTTCAACGGCGCCCTCGATTTGTCCCCTGGTTTGCCCACCCGCTGACAAGTGTCACATGTCCTCACGAAATGGTCTGCGTCCCGAAAACACCCTGGCCAATAGTACTCTTGCAAGAGACGGTCCTTAGTTTTCTTAACTCCTAGGTGTCCGGACCACGAACCCCCGTGTGACAAGCGCAACAGATCCTGACGATAGCATTGAGGCACGATCAGCTGATCGAACTCCACTCCTCGGCGGTCTAGATACTTCCGGTACAGGACTCCACCTCTTTCCACAAAACGCGCAGTTTTCCTGGCGATACCTTCTTTGACATTGCAGCGCACGTTTTCCAGGCTGCCATCCTTTTTTTGCTCGGCTATCAAAGCCGACCGGCTGACTTTTAGCAACCTATCAAGTCCGTCTGACGTAGGCGCGATGAGCAAATCAGTAGATAGCTCTTCTAACTTTCCCGTGTCGGGCGTTTCCTCTCCAGTATCTGGCGCCTTTAACGTTACAGACTCAAGTTTATTCAGTTCGGGCGTGCTCTGAATATCAGCTTGCTGCGCCTCTGACCCTTTTTCGTTGTTTGATAACGTCGGCCCCGCAACTACCGCCTTTGCAGCGAGCTCCCGAACCTTCGATCTGGTTAAGGCCTGAACACTAGCTTCACCAAACAAAAGCCCCTTCTCGCGCAGGAGGTGATCGGACCTGTTTGAAAATAGGTACGGGTACTGGGGTGGCAGCATAGATGACACTGCCGCCTCTGTCTCAAGCGCTCCGAAAGGTCCTTCAATAAGCACCTTTGCTACTGGCAGACACACGCTATGAGCTTCCACGGCTTGCTTGATCCACGCGCACTCGCCCGTGAACATATGGGGTTCTACATAAGATGGGTGAACTACATCCATCGTAGCGGCGGAATCGCGAAGCACTCGGCACTCTTTCCCGTTCACGAGGAGGTCTCGCATGTAAGGCTCGAGAAGCTTCATGTTCTCGTCAGTGCTGCCTATTGAAAAAAACACAACTTTTGGTGTTGTTTCCGGACACTGCGCCGAAAAGTGACCCGGCTTCTGGCACGTATAACAAACGCGCGCTTGCCTCATCTCGAACCGCTTTCTGCGTTCGGCTTCGGCTGCTGCCGTCTCCTTAGGTTCGGTCGCACTGCTTCCACTCGCATCCGCACTACGCGTGTTCCCCTTTGCTCTCATGGGTGTGAACTTCGGCCTCTCAAACTTCGAGCCAAATTCACCCTTTTGACCGTCCTTAGCTCCGCGAGCCCGACGCGTCACAAACTCCTCGGCTAGCTCAGCGGCTTTAGCCACCGTACAAACGTCTGGCCTATCCAAGACCCAGTATCGCACGTTCTCCGGTAACCGACTATAAAACTGTTCTAGCCCGAAACACTGCAGAACTTTATCGTGGTCACCAAACGCTTTCTCTTCTTTGAGCCACTCCTGCATGTTCGACATAAGCCTATACGCAAACTCTGTATATGACTCACTTCTGCCTTTCTCATTTTCCCGAAACTTCCGACGGAACGCCTCCGCAGACAGCCGGTACTTTTTTAGCAGACTCGATTTTACTTTTTCGAAATCCTCTGCTTCCTCTCTATCCAAGCGAGCGACTACGTCGGCCGCCTCGCCGGGTAACAAAGTGAGCAAGCGCTGTGGCCACGTTTCCCGAGAGAACCCCTGCTTCTCGCACGTTCGCTCAAAGTTAACCAGGAACAAACCAATGTCCTCTCCAAGCTTAAACGGCCGCATCAGGTCAGTCATTTTGAACAATACTCGTTCTCCTGCACCGTGTGCCTGACTTCCATTACGAGCGCGTTCCATCTCTACCTCGAGACGCTTCATTTCCAAAGCGTGTTCGCGCTCTTCTTTTTTCTCTTGTTGCTCTCGCTCTTTCTGTTCTTTACGTTCACGCTCTTCTTTTTCTTTCTGTTCTTTAAGTTCGCGCTCCTGTCTCTCTTTTTGCTCTTTAAGTTCGCGCTCCTGTTTCTCTTTTTGCTCTTTAAGTTCGCGCTCCTGTCTTTTTGACCTCTCCTCAATAGTCTCAAGGCATTCCGACAGCTCGTCATCCTCAGCCTCTAACTCAAGAATAGCCTTTAGCAGTTCAGGTTTTCTTAGTTTGTCTGAGACATCCAGACCCAACTCTCTTGCAAGCTCCAACAATTTCGGTTTGCGCAACGACTTCAAATCCATGGCTGCTCTGAATGCTGCTTTCTCTACTGCTTACTATTGTCTTGCCGCAAACTAACCACAATTACCAGCTCTGTTTCTGACACTAACAAAAAGCCTGGCAAAGCTCAGAAGAAGAAAGTCCCGCACTCAAACCTCGCAGCCAAGAGTCCAGCGCAGTCGTTCCGCTGCAGGCAACCAGTCATCACACAGGGCTCGTTGCACTGCTCCCGGATCGTCGATGAGCTGCTCAGCATACAGTCAACTGCATCTCTTCGCTGCTGGCCTCCGTTGTCGCGATCTCACCGCTGGCAGACAGTTGTTTGAAGTCGGAGGCGATCTCACCGCTGCCAACCAGATGTTTGGGATCGCACCGCTGGTACGATCTGTTGGGAACTCGGCGCTGACGCCCGTGGTTGTACCTGGGTCGCAAGCCCCAAGGGTAGCGTTGGCCTGGCGGCCTGGGGTACAACTGGAAGCATCCGAAGGTCCCGGCAAAGCATGAGTCGACTGGTAACAACGAAACAACTTGTTTATTTTAACATCGCAAAGAGTTGGCGGTCAGGTTTGACCGAAGTAGAGAGACGGGAGAGCACTTCACTCAACAGAAGAAATCGGAGCCCTCCCTTTTGGCGTCCGGGGGCAGCTGTTTTTATACTCTCGCAGTTGAGGGCAAGATGGAACCCCTCAAAAGACGAGCACGTGAATGTACAATGGGCTAATGGTGACGCACACTGTCGTAGCGCTGCCGTAGCACCATGTCGAGCACAATGTCGTAGCACCCTGTCGTAGCGCTGCCGGTCGGGCACAATGACTGTAATGAGAGGATGATCCCTGCTTTCGCACCGCCTGGTTCGGGCACAATGACTGGAAGGAGAGGGTGCCCCTGCTGTCGCATCGCCTGGTTCAGGCACAATGACTGGAAGGAGAGGGTGCCCCTGCTGTCGCATCGCCTGGTTCAGGCACAATGACTGGAAGGAGAGGGTGATCCTTTGCGGTCGCATCGCCGCAGTCGCGCCTGGAAACACCTGGCGATGAGCGTTGCGGCGACGACGATCGGGCCAAAATGTCTGCCGCCCCGCCGCAGTCGCGCCGGCAAAACCACGTGTCGCAGGCGAAACGCAACATTTCCTTGAAGGTTGGCGCTACAACGCTGGCGCATGAATGGATATTTTTTTTTATCATCGTGGCTGAAGCCGTGCGTCGTGAAGAGCCAGCAACACAGGCAGTCCTTTTGTATCAGCAGTCCGTCAACTTGGACACAAAGATTTATTGCATTCCTTAACATGCCAGTCACAATTTCTGCAGGCACTACGGCATATGTCCTCACTTCACCGCTCCATATTTCGTAGCATGAATAGAGCACAGAGCTTTGGCAAAAACCCAGTTGCATTCCCGACAGCCGATCGCACAGAAGCAGGGTACAGCAGGTGGTGGTCTAGTATTCGTGCGCTTTCGCTGAGGCAACGTGCTGCGCGCCTCTGAAGGCGCCATCTCGTTTCCCTAGAGCAAGCTGCTTCGCGAAAAGGGTCAGCACAGCTTCCCTGTAAGAATTCTCGGCGCCAATCGCGCGAACGCGCCAGTACCAATGCTCGTGCGTTCGTCGTCGTCATCTGCTTTGACAGCTGGCTCCGTTGCCACTCACAATTCCAGCGTAGAATTTCACTTCTCTTCTGTCGTCGCGATTGGGAGGCCGCGTTTACGGGGGTATGAGCTTAAGTGGGTTGCTGTGGTCGGACCGTGAGCTTTTCGCCTGTAGGCATATACAGCTTAGCTGTTAAATTCGTCCTATTCAGGCAGATTGAACCCGGGATCAACAGTTATTCGGGCAGTTCGGCCTACCATCTCAGCTAAAAAGGAGGCTTACAGATCGCACAAGCGAGGCCGAATTCTCGGGTAACGCGAAGCGCGCAGACGCTGAATATGACAATTAAGTCAAGTCCTGCGGAGGCCCGCAAGGTGGACGAAGGTTCATGAAACGGTACATTGTCACCGACCAAAATGTAGCATTAAGCTGCAAAGGAAACGCGTGCGGGTTTGCTCTGTCGGCCATGACGCAACGAAGTCCCCTTACCGGTACGTTGACCCTACATCCTGAGACATCAATTGTTCGACCACCGTTATAGGGTTCTCGTCAGTGTACGAGTGAGCGCTGTGCGCAGCTTGCAAGATGATCGAACTTTGCAGCGAGTAGTTCGCAACCCCGTTACCAAGTATACCTGAACATCAGGCCCGCGTACAGGCTGAAGCATGTCAAGAGCTCGAACTCACTGGTCGAAGATGTTCTTGAGGATCTGGTTCGGCGCGGTGCCGATGAGCGAGCCGGTGCCGCCGACGTTGCACGCGTACGTCACCGACAACAGCATCATCTTGCGCACGTACGCCGCTATCTCGCTCGAACGCCTGCGTTCCGTGCAATCCAAACTATCCGTCAAGCGTTCTCCCGAATACAAACATTTTAATTTGCGAGAGATTTCACTCGCAATGCAACTTACAAGTGGCTGTATATACGCCTATATGGTCACAAAAGTCTTCGGAATGTGCAAAATCTTGAACGTTTTACGTCCTCAGCGTATACAGCGTTGAAGTGAGGTACGGCGCTTTCTACAGTTGAAGACTTACAATGTGCACTTTCTCAGCAAACTTTAGAATACATGCTTACGCCACATGCGGTAAGCCATTTGAAGAATTGCTTTTTGTAGTCTCCACTTTTCTAAAACGCTCAATTCTCGTTTACAAGTTGAATTAATTGCAACCTTATTACGTACAACTATTTCATTGCTTCAGCTGTTGGTTGGGCCATCGACAGGTGTTTAATAGTAGCCTTGTTTATTATTATTTATTTCAACATACTGCAGCCCAAAACGGCCCATTGCAGGAGTGAATGCAGAAAAAAGGGTTCCAGAAGGACATTTGAAAAATTTTAGACGTACTTTTTTCAACCAAGAAAATCGTTATTGTGCAAACCAACAAAATCAGATTGTTGTGAAAGTTGCGTTCTTGAGCACGTATTAGTATTCAATTTAGGGAGCTCTCCGTATATTTCCGGTGCATAAACGAGGGGCGAATGTTCGTGTGCTGCGAAGCAACAGTGCGCTCATTTATTTATTTATTTATTTATTTATTTATTTATTTATTTATTTATTTATTCTATTATGCCATTCCACTAGCCATTATCTTAGGCTATGACAGAAAGTGGGACACTATCAGAATACGTGTTTACGAAGAAAATATTAGGTTCAGACTTGAAAACAATAAAGCTACCTAAATTACTCTAAAATGTGGAAACCTTGAAGCATGCTACTCAAACCTTTTGTGAAGCATGGTACTCACAGGTTACAGCAATCAAGCACTACACTATCACGGGTGATAAACAAGTATGCTTTGAGATGCGTGGCTGTCCACTTGCCACAATGCCTAGGCGCTATCATGACAACAGAATGGCCCTTGTTTCGCGGCACATCGAAATCCGAACTTATTTTGCTGCGGACAAAGCCTGGATAAGTATTTCTTTTCGCCTCAGAAAGGTTTCGTCCTGCCTGATGTTTCGAACAGGCCTTGCACTGGACTTGCTGCGCAATCACGCAGCCGTGTCCGTAAAATGAGAAGTTATTTCAGCGCAATTGTTGCAGTCCGTTTACAGCGTCACAGAATGCATGCATCACCACTGATCCTGTTGCATCTCTCTCCGAGTCATTAGGGCTCTATCTTCCGCGTTCAACGACAAAGACTACGACTATAAGAAAGTACGGATCTTTGAGCGCTACTCATTACAACCAGTGTCGAAAAAGCCGGCTGACGATATACAGCCATCTTCAACACAATACATATTTGCTGCTATGCGAACAGCCATACCCAAAGGCACAGTTCCCGATGTCAGCTGTTAAAGCGGCGGCACTGCAGAATACCTGGGTGGTAAAGCTCAGCAAACGTCCCGCTATTAACTCCCGCGTCTACATGCACGAAATCAAAGCGGGCCACAAACACCTAACGCCCCCCTGAACGCAACCACGCGAAACCACCACCCACAAGACGCCAGCTGTCGAGGACACAACTCGGAGGTAGCTCAGCCAATCCCGCAGCCATAGGAATACCGGTTCATATACGCCAGTCTTAGACCAGTGCAATACCGGACCGAACGGCTATTTTGTTGCTTAATTACGATGGTTAGTAATCAAGCTGTCAATGTGCATAAACCGCTTTGTGAAACTTTCAGGTACGACTTGTTGATGGTTTCGTCCCAATTGCATTTTTCTTCTTGTTTGTATAGACTCCCACTACGGTACTCACGTGAACGTCGATACAATTGCGCCGCCAATAAAATAAAATACAACTCTTTTTATCTTCGCCGCCTATCTCTCCGAGATGATTCCGTCGAACGCCGTCGCACGTGTCCATCGATGGATCTCTTACTCGCGCTGCGTGACATCTCTTGTACAGTTCGGTCAAAAGCTGAATTGCGCCGCCTCTTTTCACGGAGCATGGTGGTAATTTTTAATGGTATCCTCTGCAGAGCGGCACGGCAAAAAAAAAAAAAAAAGAAAAAGACTTCGCGCAGTCTTGTTCAGATGAGTTTTACAGTGGAGCTGTTAGAACCTCGCTGGGTTTCTCCTGACGTCCGCAGCTTCGCCGAGCTGGGGAAGAAAGAGCTGATGAGAGCGAAAGCAGAATATAAATATAGCATCGCGCAGCGTAGCGGCAGGGCGAGGGTGGGTGGAGCCTAGCGGGTCAGAAGGAGCGCAGCTACGGGGACATAGGTAGTGTAACGTCATTGCTCTCCAATAAAAACCAGCGCGCTTGCTTCGACGGTCCTCTATCTCGCAGTAGAAAAAAATTGTGCGTGGCGCTGCTATCGCAAACACCAGAGAACCGCACCGTTGCCAGATGGGAAGAGGAGTTGGCAGCCAGAGGCGCCGCGTCCCAGAGCTTTCATGTACTCATCAACCCAGCATCATGCGATACATTGACCCCGGTGCTCCCCCACAACCCGCGGAGGTGGGGGAAGCGCAGCAAAAGTTAGACTAAGTGTGCGGTTTGGCACTATTTTACTGGCCTTCCCCCAAGTCCGCCGGACCCTGCTGTTTGTGATAGCAGAGCATCCATTGCAGTCTAGCAGATATCTACTGAATCGATTCTCTCTTCATTAAAACCTTATATTGTAAAGCCGACTATACTTGTAATGACACCGGCATTGAACGATGTTTTCTCCCCCTTTTCTTTTTTTTTACCGATACTCTAAAGTACACTTTCTTATCTTTACCGCTGACCACCTAATGCTTCCATCCACTTTGAATCCCAGCGCTTCTGGGAAGTGGATGTTTCCTACGGTTCTACGTGAATATTTTGGTATTTCGTTACGATGTGCTATGTCGTCTTCGGACTTGCCTCATCCTGTTGCGATTATTTGCTCCGGTATGTTTTCGTACTCAGACAACCATATCGAGTTTCAAATATCAGGGCACTGTCCTTTGTTTTACTGTATATCTACCTTCCCGTTTCCCAAATTGCCCTATTTATATATCTACAGAGACGTTCCTAGTTTTCATTCTGTACATCGGATTCACCGTCTATGCTTCTCTCACTTTCTTTTTGATTGATTGACTGATTAATTTGCTTCGTCACAGCACAGCGTAACAGGAGGCGGAGGGAAAAGCCGCTCAAACAAAGGCTTGAGGGGACCCTCGCCCCTTTTGTCAACAAGGACAGCAGCTGAAAGACAGCAGAATATCATAACACTGCTTTTATTGCGATAGCAATTACATGCACACTCGAGGCGCATTTCTGCCGTCGGCGTCGGCGTCCCCGTGAGGTTTCGTATAAAGTCCGAGGGCGATTAGATCGTCGCCGCGCGCCGTATGCTGTATGTGTGAGTGAAAGCTTTTGGGAGTGAGCCGACGATCGCGGTTCTATCTGGCGCGCGCGAAGAAAGAAAGCGTAGAGAAAACGCGCAGTCATCCGTCGCGCGAAAGGCCGTGGAGGCATAGAAGGGAGGGAGGGGCGGGCCAACGTTGGGCGGGCGTTGTGCTCCGGCAGCAACTGCGCATTTCGCGACTGGGAGCAAGGGGAACTGATGATCGCGGCTCAATCTCGCACGCCATACATGGAGGAATGCTGAGAGGTAGCGCGGGAGGGAGGGGGCGGCTTCGACTCCGCGAACAAGCGCGTACTTTGCTCGTCCGCGCGCTCGCACGCGCCCTCTCTTCTGATCTGCAGGGATCTGCAGATGGCTCATACCTTCGCGCGAGCTCTTTTCTCGCCGCTCTTGCGTTGAAGCGATAATCCGCACGAAGGTCGCTTCAATCGCTGCTGCTGCCGCGCTTACCCACACCAATTGCAGCGTTTCTAGACAGCCAGTGTCCGCGCTCATCGAGTGTGATGGGTTTATGTTTGCTTGTGCGCGCTGACACCATCTTTTTTAATTAGTTCACTTAGTCAACGAATGTTTCTAAGTCAATATGGCCGATAAAACTACTATCCGTACTTCGTAAAGCTGTCTACTAATTTGCTATCGCAATCGATGCTTCGCTTTTCGGGCAAAACTGCGACTTTTTTTTTAAGTTATACATTGGTTTAAATACAGGTGAAGCCATAAACGAAATTTGAGATACATAGCTTATACAACAACGTAAGCCACTGCCATATCCTATAATTAAATAAAACACTACCTAGTTTTAGAAGAAAGAGCCACCAAGCGTGCTGCACTTAAATCAGACGCACATTCCTTTACTATGTTAGAATTCGTAGAAGTGTACATCGAAGCATCTGAAAGCCATAATTAATACGAAATGTAAGGAACTTCCCCCTCTCCGTTTCTCTCGTTTCATAGGCCTTTTTCTTTAAACAAACATTCGCCATCTCCATGAACTCTATGACTGCGGGTTGTCTACATGTACATTGAATTACCCTGTACTTGGCTGCCAGTTTTCTTGATCTTGCCCCATTCCGTGTCTGCGCTATAAAGGCACATGTATTCGGTCACATTACCACCATGTTCATGTTCATGTTCCGAAGTCTTTCTTCCGAACTAGTTTTGCTTTGCGCTTCTGTGACTTCAAAAGAAACAACATATGTCAGCTTGCAATGCGCCTCACTTGTAGCTTTACCGTGGGCTCTCAAAGCCAGTCGGTCCACCGACCTCTGGTTAATGTCCAAGCTTGACAAGATTTCGCATTTGCGAATGTTAGCGCTGGCACCATCGCACTTCTCCATGTTCTTCGCACAACCCCGTATTTATTGTAGCATGAAAGTGATCTACCTTTCATTACTGCTGAATTCCGCTTCCCTTTCATTTTTAGGTTACCTTGATGGACGCTTGAGTACGCCTTCGTTTATGTATATCCTCAGGTATTTATGCTGCTTGACAATGGGTATGACTTCCGGTTTAACTGATATCATGTCATTGCTCGTCTCTTCCATAAAGATCATAATTACCAATTCCCCAGTGCTAAACTTAAGGCCTATACATATGTCGCTGGATTGCCACTTATATTCGCATGTCTCTGTAAATCCCTTACATCACCCGCTAAGCACTATGCCGCCCGCACACATGAGCCCAGGAACGCTCTGTTGCACCCTGTGCCCACTGTGAATGTAAGATAACTAAAAACCTAGCTCCCTACTTTCCAGTCGTCTTTGTATGCCCTCAATATAAAGCGTGAGCAACACAGGAGACTCCCACTAGTTCCGCGCATTTCCGGCCTTCCCGTGCAATTGGTACTCTGTTTTGCCTATATACTCGTATTTACGCGATCAGCTGCACGAAATAGTCATCAATGCCCTTGTACTTCAGAATATTCCATATCTATTGCCTGTCTGCGTTATCGCTATCTCCCTTAATATCTAGTAATGCTGTCCATAAACGTATATACCGATCTATTGAAATCTCTTGCACAGAGCTAGCACAAGGATATTATCCTCTAAGCGCCCGCTTACCTGAACCCATTCTGTAGTTCTAATATATCAGTCTTTTTGCCTACATGGGGTGCCTGCAACAAACACCTCCCCCCTCCCCCCCCCCAAAAAAAAAAAAAAAAGAAACAGCACTCGTCTGCTTCCTACGCGCTTTCTTCCACAACCGCTGTCTTCACTGCACCCTCTTTTCATCTCGCAACTTTTATTCTATACATGCCTCGAGCATTGTGCCGTACTAAAAAGCGCCGAGTACCTAAAGCAGAAGGCCCTTCGACGTACCGTATTTGCACGAATATAACAAAAGGTTCTTTTTTTTTCTTCCCGAAATACCAAGCCTGAAAACTAGCCCCGCGTTATAGCTGTGTTCGTGATGCAAATGTAACACTTCTTTCGTAATTTTTATTTTAATTATTTTTCACTTATTTTTTCTAGCGCTGCAACTTCGCCTGGCGCGAGAGCTGGAAGTTGCCCCTGTTGCACTTCTTGCCGTCTTCTCATTCAGAACGCTGTTAGCGCCGTATCAGTTTGGTCACGGCGTGTAACTTGAAACCTTGAACAAGACGATCGGCGTTGTTGCGCAGGCATGCATCCAGCGAGTGGTCTCGGTGGATCACCCCGCAGTGCTTGAAAGGCGTTGCAACCATTCTCGATTGTGTAACGGACATTTCTGAACTGCTACTTGTCCCACAACTTTGTTGGCACGGGTTCGCCATTCTAGGCCGTTCTCGCCGAAAGTGGCAACGCCGGCAGTGACAACTAGCAAATTCGGCATGCGCTCGTCCTTTTACTGTATATGGCGAGGGTAGGTCACGGTGACGATGAACAAAGCGTCCTGCGGTGGGCATCGCGTTTATGCGTCGTCTCCTTTCTTTTTCTGTGGCATTACTTGCCGCTTTAATCGTAATATACAGTTTTTTTCTTATAAGAAATAAAGTCTCCCCTCGCGTTATATTCGTAATCGCGTTATATATAAGTGCAAATACGGTATACCTTCGCTAATACATGTTACTGACAGCTATGAGCAAGATATACACACAGAGCTAACGATGTTCACGCGCTTGTGCGCGCTACACGGTTGCAGCAAGCCTGTGCCAAGAAATGCTTCGCGTCTAAAAGGTTACGCGGACACACACAATAACTTGACGGCTCGGTGCATGCCTCGACATATTATACGAGCGAGACGCGAAGTAAAGCAGCAGCAGTCAGGCATATGTAAAAAAAAAATGGCTGCCGTAATGACGTTCATTAGGCGCAGCAAAATGGCGATACTTACAGCTGCTCCTTGTCTACAGCGCTGGCAATGTCCTTTCGCAATTGAAACCCTGCGGAGGAAGCAAGGAATACGGGGAAATCTTGCCGCGCACACCATAAGCAACTGGTTCGAAACAGACGTGTGAACCATTCTCGCACCTAGGAATTTCGTTCATTGCCCCCATCGGCCTTCTGTCGAATTCCACCGCAATGAGTTGGCCCAACTCGACAGCGTAACTTCTCGGCTGCGTTTTAACAGCAGTGCCTTGGTCAGGGGGATATTCGACCGATGGCCAAAAGGGGGCAATGTCCACAATTTCGTCTCCCGAGCACTACACCTTAGCTACGGATATCTGTGGCGAAACAGGCCTATTTACGATGACCTGGCTAATAGCGAAATGGCAAACCTGCCGAACGTAGAGATCTGCCAGTGTTTTCTTTCTTTTGTTTTTCTTTTTTTTTTTTCTTTTCTTGTACAACGAATTTCTCTCCTTGTGCGGCGACGCACGTCATTCGGCTAATGTACTCGTTCAGAAAGATGGAAAGGACAGCTCGACGAAGGCTGTTCCTTTCGAACTCGATTCCGGAGCTGCCTCAGTTACAGCTGCCACAGAAATTCTGCGGTGCGACTGGAAGGAACACGCGTTTGTGTAACTGTGTTTGTTCTCTTGCCCGGCTAGTAGCCCTTACAAAGCCGGATTCAGGATTAATTTCGAGCACCCCAGATTTTCTAGCGCGTGCATATTCTTGCAGTACATAGGCATTGATACGGTTTCTTTCACTGCCGCTTCCTACCCAGCCAACCGGCCAGGATTCGCACCCGCGACTAAGGCGTGCTCAGCAGCGCAGAGTCATAGCCGCTGTGGCTAGCAGAAAAGAGGGAGTGTATAACAAACGGTAGATGATATATTAAAAACGCAATAGGAGGCATGCAAGACCTACAACAGTTTTGAGAGAATAGATCACAATATCAGTCACAAAACTTATGTGTAATGAAGGTATATACAAATATATAGAAATCCATGGCTTGTTTCAGCCATGGACAGATGTTAAGTGAGGCCTGGAGCGTTTACTAGTTGTACTTTCAGCATTTCTTCAATGTACCCTAACTAAATATATGAAAGAAACTTTAATTAGTGAATCTAATTAAATCTCTATTGCTACTTCATGTTTTTTTTTAGAATCACTTATAAAAATAATTTTGCTGATAAACCCTCATGTACACGACAGTCAATCATCGACACTGCCCATACAGGTGTATAACGCACCTCTCCCGAACTTGTGCGACGACTTCTGCATCTGGTCGGCCACGGCGAGGGTGATGGGACCCATGATGGAGGCGGACGCGGTGTTTGGGATCCACAAGGACAGGAACATGCTGATCATCATGATGGCGAACACTATCCTGCACAGAATACCGGCTTGTGACATGCGACTGGGTGATTTACCGCATGGGCGGCTATAAGTAACTCCGGACGGAAGCCACCGTCACGCGGGATCAAATAAATACAAAGAAAGACGAAAAAAAAAAGGCTGTGATAGATTCTAGAACAAGAATGGAAGCACATGACTGCTAAATATACATATTTACAGCTGTAGAGACGAATACAGGCAGAGCAAGAAACAGATGACGGCAGAATTTCTTGCTCTGTTTATGAGCTCTCTAGTAGGTAGTAATCGAATTTCCTTTATTTAGTTGAATACGTGTTTCGATTTGTAGGACAAGTAACGTCCGCCTCTTCGAATAATGCAGCTCGAGGACTACTTTATCTGCGACAGGCCATTTTAAAACTTCCGGAAGACCTAAAAATGATCACCCCGCATAGTGGTGGTATAGGAATACGTCTGACAGCGAACGCCAACCAGGCCAAGAATAAGTTCTGGCGCAAGACAGCAATGAACACGGGAGAAGCGCACCTTCGCTTGCTCATGCCGAAGATGAGCAGAGACTTGAGGGCGACGCGCTTGTGCAGGTTGGTGCACTCCACGGCGGCGGCCAGCGTCAGCGAGCTCAGGATGATGAAGCCGATGTTCTGCGAGCGAAACGTGAAGCGAGAGACTTGCACCGTGTATGCTCCGTACGTGCAGGTCCGTGTTTTATAGTTTACGCGCATCGCAAACGCCGCTCTAGAGGTCAAACGCGAACCATCCGGGTATTCATAACGACGTCAAATTCACGCAGTCGCGAGCATTAATAGGGAGCAACAAAATTTCCTTAAACAACTAATACTCGCGACACATGGATTCGAAACTGGCAACTCATTGTGTTGAAAGTAGGTAGCCTTCCCGCACAACATTTAGTGTCAGTGAACACTTTATTGCGGGTAAAGTATAAGTTCAGCCACTGAATCCTCTTGAAGGCCACTTCGGTGTTTCCTTTCATGATGTTTCAAGGGGCAGAGAAATAACGAAGATGCGTGCCCATGTGAAGCTCCATAGTGAATCAAAGGATCTAACGTTAGCCCGAAGCTATAACCCAGTCTTCCAAGGACTCCATTATCTCGGACAAGTGCTTGTCCGAGAATGTCCCGATAGAGCTGTACATTTCCACACGGTATACGCGTATACAGGGTGTTCCACGTAGCTTTAGCCAAACCTTAAAAATATGCAAATGCTACGAAGCTGGACAGAACCAGGGAAACGTTGTTTGCCATCGCTCGGAGATACTTAGATTATTTTTCACATTCCACCTAATTTGATAATTAGTCCTAATTTAATATTCAACTTCTCAGATGTTATAATTCGATGAAAAGCGACAGGAAATACTCCCGATACAGCTTTCTGTTGCTCAATACGTGCTACATAAAAGTGTTTTTCCGAGCGTCAAAGAAGACCGTGAATACACGCAAAGTGCCGCGAGCGGCCAGTCGCGCGGCAATTTTGCGTGCATTCACGGGCTTCTTTCACGCTCGGAAAAACACTTTTATGTAGCATGCATTGAGCAACAAAAAGCTGTATCGTGAGTTTTTCATGTCGCTGTACAATTTTATCGTTGACACTTTTCATCTAATTATAATATTTGTGAAGTCGATTAATTATTTTGTAGTTAGGCAGAATGAAAAAAAAATAATAATCTGTGTATCTCCAAGCGACGGCAAACAACATTACACTGGTTCTGTCCGGCTACGTGGCATTCGCATATTTTTCAAGTTTGGCAAAAGTTACGTGAGACACCCTGTAGAATAGACACGTGTGGTTGCTTTTACATTGTTTTCATGGGTAGCTTACCATACTTCGTCACGTGTCTCTCCCTCTAACCAGCATCCTAAAGAAGGCCGTGACTCACCATTTTACATTATTCTGCTGCGCACCGTTCTCAACTTCACATACGCATCTCAAGATAGGAGTACGCGCGGGTGCGCATTCACTGTTAAGCTTTCCGAGTATGATGGCCGCCGGCATAAGGGGCATGCTAGCACGTTCCGTTTTCCCAAACCATTCCAGTACTTCCTCAGCTTTGTCATTTCTTCTGCTGGCCAATTGAGGCTTGTGGGAATGGCGAACATCAAAATTTGCGCGACAATCAATCATAAAAACAAATATTTGTTTGGTTCCCTGTGTATACAACATAGTGCGATAATACACAACAGTGGTTGGTATCTAAGCCAGCAAGTGTTGAAGGCATATCCACAAAATAAGGATACTAGCTAAGGCTATATCGCCAGTTTTGAAACATCTACCTCCAAACTCGTGGTGAAATGAACTGGTGTTCTGTGCATTGTCATTTTATAACGCCTTGCATAAATGATGTGCGAAACTAAGTTACGTAGAACGCCAGTGTACGAACATCTGGGGGACGAATATTCAGCAAGAGGCGGCAGTTTCCTCTTTCTCACCAGTTTATTCAAGTCAACTTCGGTAGTAAACTTCCTTGCAAGACATGGCTAAACGCGGTCGAGATGCCTTAATTGGCCGTGCCATCTTAGGAGCAATGCAGCTAGCTACGGGATACAGTGCAGCTACAGGACACATTAAACAGCTACAGGATGCAAAAGTAAATTGAATTCTGGTGTTTCACGTGCAAAAACCACGACGTGATTACGGGGCATGCCATAGCAGGGAACACCGGAATAATTCTGACCACCTGGGGTTCTTTAACGTGCAGCCCTTGCACTGTACGCGAACGTTCTCGCACTTAATTCGCCCCCACCGAAATGCGGCCACCGGGGCCGGGATTCATTCCTGCGCCCACGGGCTTAGCAGAGCGACGCCAAAGTCAGTACGATACCACGGCGGGTATACGATATGCAATATTAAAAAAAAAAGGGCAATGCGAGTTTCCAAATTTTTCAGCAAGCGTAGGCTTGTCTTGAGCGCCGACTTGTTTTTTTCCCACAGCGGAAGCATGCATCCGGAAAACTAATAAACTGAATGTTCATTGATGAAGGACGGCTAAGTCATTATGTCGAGTGCGCAAATTATAATTTTTCAGTCTACTTAATCATGCAGCACAAGACCATTGTGCCACGAACTGTTACATAACAGAATAATCATTTACATATTAGAAGCTGCTGCACCGTCAGCACAGCATTTCCGATATGGCCACTGTCGGGCACCACACAAAACGTTTTTCTATTGCGGATTACCACCTATACAATACACGTGGAGGACCGAAACGCGGTGCTTGAGAGCCCTTATTCGTGCGGGAACATGCCACGTATACACAAATCTGTATGCCAAGTGAATGCGACAAGAGGCTTTTGGTTGCAGATCCGCCAAAGTATACGGATGAGCCTTCCCATTTTACGCATCTCGCATTTAAAGTTTGAGGAGATTGCGTACTTCTATCCTGTGTCAACGCATTAAAATATGATTCTGAGGGATTCGCACAGTAGGAGACTCCCGAAAGGGATCGTAAGGCTTTGATTTCTAGTATGAACAAATCATTTAACGACGTCTTATAGAACGCGTTGACTAAACCAGCTAGTTGACGGTAAAACGAATAAAAAAATCGAAGAGCATTGTGCCGCAAAAGATTTTTTTGTAGAGACAGCATATGTTGACACCTACGCAATATAGCTAAATAGTCAACAATGTTTCCAACGCAGGCATCAATATGATAATCACGTGTGTTCATGAAAAGAAAAGATAGCTTCGCACGGTAACGCGGAGCCATGACGCGACAGCTGGAGAAGTATACAGCGCAGCAACCTAGATTGTTCCGTGCGGTGTGTAACTGTTGTAGTGAACATTGACAGGCGCGAGTGAACAATCTCCCTTCGAGAAGTAGAAGTTCGAGTCGTATACTCGCTTGCGCTTGTTGCGCGCGCGGGTGGTGAAGTGGCTTTAAGAACTCGGCTTTTCGTCGTGCTTTTACCTGTCCTGACTTACAGATGCAACCCTTTAGCTTATTACTGCTGGATTCGTCCGGCTTTCCTCAAATTTATATTAGCGCTCGCCAGCTCTATGCACACACACAGATGTTGAGCGGGTGTTAGCCAGTTATGACAGCTGTTGCTGGCTCGACCGCGCCCTCCCGGATCAGTATTCTCCTCCAGTGTAGCATATCGGCAGAGTGGCTGAGAGCTAGAGTCCTGGACTGCCAATCTCTTGGAATCAAGTTCGAAGATAAGTTAGAGCGTGTTTAGAAAAGGGCTGCAAGATTCGTCACGGGCATCTATGACCACAAAATTAGAGGTTCGCAAATCAGGGAAAATCTGGGGTGGAAGTTGCTGTCCACGCGCAGAAAAATAATCAGGTTAAAGCTTTCACGCAACATTTACAGCGGTAACACAGGAATCGATAAGAACATATTTTAAACCACCTCATTATCAGTCTAAGAGACGCGACAATTCCAAAAAAATAAGGGCCAACCAAAGTCGTATTAATGTATTTAAGTTTCAATTCTTTCCGCGAACAATTGCAGAATGGAATTTTCTCCCGGATGAAATAGTGTCTGCACCCAATTTTTCATCTGCCATAGAGAAATTTACATAAATCTGTTTTAGACAATATTTCCAGTGTGCCATTTTTTGCATTGTGTAACAAATTTTATAATCGGATGTTTTTGGTATTGTATTTCTCTCTAATTACGATGATTGCATTTTTAATACCATAACTGATATGATGCTGTTTTTCGCGAAGTTCAATCTGTGACTTTTATGTTTGTAATTAACCGCCCTACGATAATGCCCAACTCGAGTGCTGTAGGTATTTGTAGTAAATAAATAAATAAATAAATAAATAAATAAATAAATAAATCATTGCGTCAAAATGACAACTTCTGCTTTTTTGTAGTTTTCTCGGAAAGTATTTCGTGATTCCAGCGACGGGCAGCGGACACCAGAACGACTAAGGGAGTGAGCCCAAAGCAGCTATCGCTGAAAAATTACGCGGAGACTTATCAAAGTCGAAGAAGTTTCAATATCACTTGTGCTTAAAGCTAGCTTGTGAGATAACTCACACGATCTTGATTTGGCTCGAAACAAGTATACATTTAGTTTGATGCCCCATTAGCAGATATAGCAAGGTAAACAGTCTTCTCACAAGAAAAGAAAACTGATGTCATCTGCATGAATGACAATCTACGGAACCTTTTACTCTAACTAAATCGTTCATAAGTATACCAAATATGAAAGGAACCCTGTATATTCTCTAGTGTGTGGCATATAACAAACACTTCTCAGAATCCCTCGATTCACGGGTTTCCTTTAATATTATTATAATTGTTTTCATTGGAGGAAGTCGTCGCCTAGCTAAACAAGCGGTAAATGATCACTTGACTCCACCTAAAATACTTTTACGTTATAACCACTGAATAAAGCTGCACATTAAACTCTAACCAACAGCAAGGAATGGACTCGAGAGAAAAAACAGAAATAATTTAATGGGCAATATGCACAACCGTGTTATAGTTATATGTAGTTAGTTATAGTTATAGTTATATAGTTATAGTTATATTATATGCATTCCCGTGTTATAGTTTGTTAACGAAGCTTCCCCTCAAGTCTAAATATTGTAAGGCAGTTTGTCGTGTGCGTATCATGGCCACGCATGCTTATATCGCCTTTCCGTTTCTCTACCATGGTATCGCCTTAAAACCACGGCGCTGCAAGTTTGCTTTCTTTTCCTTCCCTCTTCTCCGCCCTTAAACTGGCTCTCTTAACTACTACACGCAGAGGCAAGAAACAGCGCGCGCTTTAGATCCTATAGATGAGATGAATATTTACAATTATTATTAGGGTTATAATTATATTCGAGTGCTGATTGCCGTGTTATAGTTTGTTAACGAAGCTTCCCCTCAAGTCTAAATATTTTAAGGCAGTTTGTCGTGTGCGGATCATGGCCACGCATGCTTATATCGCCTTTCCGTTTCTCTACCACGGTTGCGCTTTAAAACCACGGCGCTGCAAGTTTGCTTTCCTTTCCTTCCCTCTTCTCCGCCCTTAAACTGGCTCTCTTAACTACTACACGCAGAGGCAAGAAACAGCGCGCGCTTTAGATCCTATAGATGAGATGAATATTTACAATTATTATTAGGGTTATAATTATATTCGAGTGCTGATTGCCGTGTTATAGTTTGTTAACGAAGCTTCCCCTCAAGTCTAAATATTGTAAGGCAGTTTGTCGTGTGCGGATAATGGCCACGCATGCTTATATCGCCTTTCCGTTTCTCTACCACGGTTGCGCTTTAAAACCACGGCGCTGCAAGTTTGCTTTCCTTTCCTTCCCTCTTCTCCGCCCTTAAACTGGCTCTCTTAACTACTACACGCAGAGGCAAAGAAACAGCACGCGCATGCGATCGCATAGATGAGATGAATACATATATATAGAAAAGCATCAGTCATAGCTCTCGAAGTATAATATAATATAATATAGAATAGCTCTCGAAGATAGCTATTCCGGCGGCTAGCTTCCCACGCTATGCGTGCCGTCCTCGCACCTGTTAAAGCTTTTCCTAGACGCTAGAGCTATACTATTCCTGCGCAACCTTGAGCGATCGGAAAGCGCGTTTTCCACGCCTGACCGGCGGAGAGGGGAGGCTTCGTTCCGGCCGCGAAGCTCTCCACATCCCCGTAAGGAGCCTGGTGGTGGTCTCGTGCTGACAATGCCCTCTCGGTGAGCGCATATTTCCCCCCTCATCTTTTAAGAGATTCAATACATACAAGCATTTGTCTCGCAAACCAGATTTATTTCAAGGGAATTTTCCACGTCTCAATTATTTCTCTCGTCGTATTCGAGTGCTCATTGCCGTGTTATAGTTTGTTAACGAAGCTTCCCCTCAAGTCTAAATATTGTAAGGCAGTTTGTCGTGTGCGTATCATGGCCACGCATGCTTATATCGCCTTTCCGTTTCTCTACCACGGTTGCGCCTTAAAACCACGGCGCTGCAAGTTTGCTTTCTTTTCCTTCCCTCTTCTCCGCCCTTAAACTGGCTCTCTTAACTACTACACGCAGAGGCAAGAAACAGCGCGCGCTTTAGATCCTATAGATGAGATGAATATTTACAATTATTATTAGGGTTATAATTATATTCGAGTGCTGATTGCCGTGTTATAGTTTGTTAACGAAGCTTCCCCTCAAGTCTAAATATTGTAAGGCAGTTTGTCGTGTGCGGATCATGGCCACGCATGCTTATATCGCCTTTCCGTTTCTCTACCACGGTTGCGCTTTAAAACCACGGCGCTGCAAGTTTGCTTTCCTTTCCTTCCCTCTTCTCCGCCCTTAAACTGGCTCTCTTAACTACTACACGCAGAGACAAAGAAACAGCACGCGCATGCGATCGCATAGATGAGATGAATACATATATATAGAAAAGCATCAGTCATAGCTCTCGAAGTATAATATAATATAATATAGAATAGCTCTCGAAGATAGCTATTCCGGCGGCTAGCTTCCCACGCTATGCGTGCCGTCCTCGCACCTGTTAAAGCTTTTCCTAGACGCTAGAGCTATACTATTCCTGCGCAACCTTGAGCGATCGGAAAGCGCGTTTTCCACGCCTGACCGGCGGAGAGGGGAGGCTTCGTTCCGGCCGCGAAGCTCTCCACATCCCCGTAAGGAGCCTGGTGGTAATCTCGTGCTGACAATGCCCTCTCGGTGAGCGCATATTTCCCCCCTCATCTTTTAAGAGATTCAATACATACAAGCATTTGTCTCGCAAACCAGATTTATTTCAAGGGAATTTTCCACGTCTCAATTATTTCTCTCGTCGTATTCGAGTGCTCATTGCCGTGTTATAGTTTGTTAACGAAGCTTCCCCTCAAGTCTAAATATTGTAAGGCAGTTTGTCGTGTGCGTATCATGGCCACGCATGCTTATATCGCCTTTCCGTTTCTCTACCACGGTTGCGCCTTAAAACCATGGCGCTGCAAGTTTGCTTTCTTTTCCTTCCCTCTTCTCCGCCCTTAAACTGGCTCTCTTAACTACTACACGCAGAGGCAAGAAACAGCGCGCGCTTTAGATCCTATAGATGAGATGAATATTTACAATTATTATTAGGGTTATAATTATACTCGAGTGCTGATTGCCGTGTTATAGTTTGTTAACGAAGCTTCCCCTCAAGTCTAAATATTGTAAGGCAGTTTGTCGTGTGCGGATCATGGCCACGCATGCTTATATCGCCTTTCCGTTTCTCTACCACGGTTGCGCTTTAAAACCACGGCGCTGCAAGTTTGCTTTCCTTTCCTTCCCTCTTCTCCGCCCTTAAACTGGCTCTCTTAACTACTACACGCAGACACAAAGAAACAGCACGCGCATGCGATCGCATAGATGAGATGAATACATATATATAGAAAAGCATCAGTCACAGCTCTCGAAGTATAATATAATATAATATAGAATAGCTCTCGAAGATAGCTATTCCGGCGGCTAGCTTCCCACGCTATGCGTGCCGTCCTCGCACCTGTTAAAGCTTTTCCTAGACGCTAGAGCTATACTATTCCTGCGCAACCTTGAGCGATCGGAAAGCGCGTTTTCCACGCCTGACCGGCGGAGAGGGGAGGCTTCGTTCCGGCCGCGAAGCTCTCCACATCCCCGTAAGGAGCCTGGTGGTGGTCTCGTGCTGACGATGCCCTCTCGGTGAGCGCATATTTCCCCCCTCATCTTTTAAGAGATTCAATACATACAAGCATTTGTCTCGCAAACCAGATTTATTTCAAGGGAATTTTCCACGTCTCAATTATTTCTCTCGTCGTATTCGAGTGCTCATTGCCGTGTTATAGTTTGTTAACGAAGCTTCCCCTCAAGTCTAAATATTGTAAGGCAGTTTGTCGTGTGCGTATCATGGCCACGCATGCTTATATCGCCTTTCCGTTTCTCTACCACGGTTGCGCCTTAAAACCACGGCGCTGCAAGTTTGCTTTCTTTTCCTTCCCTCCTCTCCGCCCTTAAACTGGCTCTCTTAACTACTACACGCAGGGGCAAGAAACAGCGCGCGCTTTAGATCCTATAGATGAGATGAATATTTACAATTATTATTAGGGTTATAATTATATTCGAGTGCTGATTGCCGTGTTATAGTTTGTTAACGAAGCTTCCCCTCAAGTCTAAATATTGTAAGGCAGTTTGTCGTGTGCGGATCATGGCCACGCATGCTTATATCGCCTTTCCGTTTCTCTACCACGGTTGCGCTTTAAAACCACGGCGCTGCAAGTTTGCTTTCCTTTCCTTCCCTCTTCTCCGCCCTTAAACTGGCTCTCTTAACTACTGCACGCAGACACAAAGAAACAGCACGCGCATGCGATCGCATAGATGAGATGAATACATATATATAGAAAAGCATCAGTCATAGCTCTCGAAGTATAATATAATATAATATAGAATAGCTCTCGAAGATAGCTATTCCGGCGGCTAGTTTCCCACGCTATGCGTGCCGTCCTCGCACCTGTTAAAGCTTTTCCTAGACGCTAGAGCTATACTATTCCTGCGCAACCTTGAGCGATCGGAAAGCGCGTTTTCCACGCCTGACCGGCGGAGAGGGGAGGCTTCGTTCCGGCCGCGAAGCTCTCCACATCCCCGTAAGGAGCCTGGTGGTGGTCTCGTGCTGACGATGCCCTCTCGGTGAGCGCATATTTCCCCCCTCATCTTTTAAGAGATTCAATACATACAAGCATTTGTCTCGCAAACCAGATTTATTTCAAGGGAATTTTCCACGTCTCAATTATTTCTCTCGTCGTATTCGAGTGCTCATTGCCGTGTTATAGTTTGTTAACGAAGCTTCCCCTCAAGTCTAAATATTGTAAGGCAGTTTGTCGTGTGCGTATCATGGCCACGCATGCTTATATCGCCTTTCCGTTTCTCTACCACGGTTGCGCCTTAAAACCACGGCGCTGCAAGTTTGCTTTCTTTTCCTTCCCTCTTCTCCGCCCTTAAACTGGCTCTCTTAACTACTACACGCAGAGGCAAGAAACAGCGCGCGCTTTAGATCCTATAGATGAGATGAATATTTACAATTATTATTAGGGTTATAATTATATTCGAGTGCTGATTGCCGTGTTATAGTTTGTTAACGAAGCTTCCCCTCAAGTCTAAATATTGTAAGGCAGTTTGTCGTGTGCGGATCATGGCCACGCATGCTTATATCGCCTTTCCGTTTCTCTACCACGGTTGCGCTTTAAAACCACGGCGCTGCAAGTTTGCTTTCCTTTCCTTCCCTCTTCTCCGCCCTTAAACTGGCTCTCTTAACTACTACACGCAGAGACAAAGAAACAGCACGCGCATGCGATCGCATAGATGAGATGAATACATATATATAGAAAAGCATCAGTCATAGCTCTCGAAGTATAATATAATATAATATAGAATAGCTCTCGAAGATAGCTATTCCGGCGGCTAGCTTCCCACGCTATGCGTGCCGTCCTCACACCTGTTAAAGCTTTTCCTAGACGCTAGAGCTATACTATTCCTGCGCAACCTTGAGCGATCGGAAAGCGCGTTTTCCACGCCTGACCGGCGGAGAGGAGAGGCTTCGTTCCGGCCGCGAAGCTCTCCACATCCCCGTAAGGAGCCTGGTGGTAATCTCGTGCTGACAATGCCCTCTCGGTGAGCGCATATTTCCCCCCTCATCTTTTAAGAGATTCAATACATACAAGCATTTGTCTCGCAAACCAGATTTATTTCAAGGGAATTTTCCACGTCTCAATTATTTCTCTCGTCGTATTCGAGTGCTCATTGCCGTGTTATAGTTTGTTAACGAAGCTTCCCCTCAAGTCTAAATATTGTAAGGCAGTTTGTCGTGTGCGTATCATGGCCACGCATGCTTATATCGCCTTTCCGTTTCTCTACCACGGTTGCGCCTTAAAACCACGGCGCTGCAAGTTTGCTTTCTTTTCCTTCCCTCTTCTCCGCCCTTAAACTGGCTCTCTTAACTACTACACGCAGAGGCAAGAAACAGCGCGCGCTTTAGATCCTATAGATGAGATGAATATTTACAATTATTATTAGGGTTATAATTATATTCGAGTGCTGATTGCCGTGTTATAGTTTGTTAACGAAGCTTCCCCTCAAGTCCAAATATTGTAAGGCAGTTTGTCGTGTGCGGATCATGGCCACGCATGCTTATATCGCCTTTCCGTTTCTCTACCACGGTTGCGCTTTAAAACCACGGCGCTGCAAGTTTGCTTTCCTTTCCTTCCCTCTTCTCCGCCCTTAAACTGGCTCTCTTAACTACTACACGCAGACACAAAGAAACAGCACGCGCATGCGATCGCATAGATGAGATGAATACATATATATAGAAAAGCATCAGTCATAGCTCTCGAAGTATAATATAATATGATATAGAATAGCTCTCGAAGATAGCTATTCCGGCGGCTAGTTTCCCACGCTATGCGTGCCGTCCTCGCACCTGTTAAAGCTTTTCCTAGACGCTAGAGCTATACTATTCCTGCGCAACCTTGAGCGATCGGAAAGCGCGTTTTCCACGCCTGACCGGCGGAGAGGGGAGGCTTCGTTCCGGCCGCGAAGCTCTCCACATCCCCGTAAGGAGCCTGGTGGTGGTCTCGTGCTGACGATGCCCTCTCGGTGAGCGCATATTTCCCCCCTCATCTTTTAAGAGATTCAATACATACAAGCATTTGTCTCGCAAACCAGATTTATTTCAAGGGAATTTTCCACGTCTCAATTATTTCTCTCGTCGTATTCGAGTGCTCATTGCCGTGTTATAGTTTGTTAACGAAGCTTCCCCTCAAGTCTAAATATTGTAAGGCAGTTTGTCGTGTGCGTATCATGGCCACGCATGCTTATATCGCCTTTCCGTTTCTCTACCACGGTTGCGCCTTAAAACCACGGCGCTGCAAGTTTGCTTTCTTTTCCTTCCCTCTTCTCCGCCCTTAAACTGGCTCTCTTAACTACTACACGCAGAGGCAAGAAACAGCGCGCGCTTTAGATCCTATAGATGAGATGAATATTTACAATTATTATTAGGGTTATAATTATATTCGAGTGCTGATTGCCGTGTTATAGTTTGTTAACGAAGCTTCCCCTCAAGTCTAAATATTGTAAGGCAGTTTGTCGTGTGCGGATCATGGCCACGCATGCTTATATCGCCTTTCCGTTTCTCTACCACGGTTGCGCTTTAAAACCACGGCGCTGCAAGTTTGCTTTCCTTTCCTTCCCTCTTCTCCGCCCTTAAACTGGCTCTCTTAACTACTACACGCAGAGACAAAGAAACAGCACGCGCATGCGATCGCATAGATGAGATGAATACATATATATAGAAAAGCATCAGTCATAGCTCTCGAAGTATAATATAATATAATATAGAATAGCTCTCGAAGATAGCTATTCCGGCGGCTAGCTTCCCACGCTATGCGTGCCGTCCTCGCACCTGTTAAAGCTTTTCCTAGACGCTAGAGCTATACTATTCCTGCGCAACCTTGAGCGATCGGAAAGCGCGTTTTCCACGCCTGACCGGCGGAGAGGGGAGGCTTCGTTCCGGCCGCGAAGCTCTCCACATCCCCGTAAGGAGCCTGGTGGTGGTCTCGTGCTGACGATGCCCTCTCGGTGAGCGCATATTTCCCCCCTCATCTTTTAAGAGATTCAATACATACAAGCATTTGTCTCGCAAACCAGATTTATTTCAAGGGAATTTTCCACGTCTCAATTATTTCTCTCGTCGTATTCGAGTGCTCATTGCCGTGTTATAGTTTGTTAACGAAGCTTCCCCTCAAGTCTAAATATTGTAAGGCAGTTTGTCGTGTGCGTATCATGGCCACGCATGCTTATATCGCCTTTCCGTTTCTCTACCACGGTTGCGCCTTAAAACCACGGCGCTGCAAGTTTGCTTTCTTTTCCTTCCCTCCTCTCCGCCCTTAAACTGGCTCTCTTAACTACTACACGCAGAGGCAAGAAACAGCGCGCGCTTTAGATCCTATAGATGAGATGAAGATTTACAATTATTATTAGGGTTATAATTATATTCGAGTGCTGATTGCCGTGTTATTGTTTGTTAACGAAGCTTCCCCTCAAGTCTAAATATTTTAAGGCAGTTTTCCTAGTCTCTAAAGCCGCTCGAGTTCACGCTGCTCCTCTGGCGGTCATTTTTCCAAGCAATCGACTGTCGCGGACAACACCAGCCCCTTTCCACATAAGTATGAGGCTCGGAGCAGGAGCTATGGCGCTTGAAAGTAACCGCTGGCTTGACGACCCAACCGACTGAGCTACCTTTCCGGGCAACATTGAAGGATCACGAGTTCAAATCACAAGTTATGTTCCTTTTTTTTTCCTTTTTTTAATGTCTTTTCCTTCATTTTATCACTGTACGGAAACCCTCCTAAAAGAAAAAAATTATATATCCTCAATTATGTGTGGCCACACATGTGCAGGTCATAAATACCAGGTTCTCTAGCCGAGTGCCATCCATGCGGTATAACCGAGCTCAGATTGGCCCACCTTGACTGATCAAATCGGGCACCACTGTAGGTTAAATGAGGCGTACAACTCCTGCGGGACCCGCCGTGGTTGCTCAGTGGTCATGGTATTAGAATGCTGAGCACGAGGTCGCGGGATCGGACCCCGGCCACGGCGGCCGCATTTCGATGGGGGCGAAATGCGAAAACACCCGTGTACTTAGAATTTGGTGCACGTTAAAGAACCCCAGGTGGTCGAAATTTTCGGAGTCCTCCACTAAGGCGTGCATAATCAGAAAGTGGTTTTGTCACGCAAAACCCCATTCTCCAATTTTTAATTTAACTCCTGCGGGGACGGTAGAGTATCCGTCTCCAGTGCAAAAGGACCGTGATTCAAATCCCGGTGCAGCGCAATTCTCCACCGGAAAATACAAAAAAATAAAACGTGTGTTGAGAAAATTGCACAAACAGGCCTGGAGTGCGGCCTGATCCCGGTGACCAGAACCGGTAACGCACTCTCTCACCAGAGCAGGATTGGCCACCCTGGTGCAGTACTGGGCCACAACCTCCTATATGAATACAACAATCAAACCCCGGCCCTCAGTCCCCAGCAGCCGCGAAGCAACTGACCACGGCGGCGGTCAGATCTGTGACGCTGCAGAGGGTGCTAAGATTACCTGGCTCCGGACAGGCCGCCATTGGAATCTGAACCTGGCAACGTTTAACGTTAGAACGCTATCTAGCGAGGCGAGTCTAGCAGTGTTATTGGAGGAATTAGAGGGTAGTAAATGGGATATAATAGGGCTCAGTGAGGTTAGGAGGACAAGAGAAGCATATACAGTGCTAAAAAGCGGGCATGTACTGTGTTACCGGGGCTTAGCAGAGAGACGAGAACTAGGAGTCGGATTCCTGATTAATAAGGAAATAGCTGGTAACATACAGGAATTCTATAGCATTAACGAGAGGGTGGAAGGTCTTGTTGTGAAGCTTAATAAGAGGTACAAATTGAAGGTGGTACAAGTCTATGCCCCTACATGCAGTCATGATGACCAGGAAGTCGAAAGCTTTTATGAAGACGTGGAATCGGCGATGGGTAAAGTCATAACAAAATACACTATACTGATGGGCGACTTCAATGCCAGGGTAGGCAAGAAGCAGGCTGGAGACAAGTCAGTGGGGGAATATGGCATAGGCTCTAGGAATAGCAGAGGAGAATTATTAGTAGAGTTGGCAGAACAGAATAATATGCGGATAATGAACACCTTTTTCCGCAAGCGAGTTAGTCGAAAGTGGACGTGGAGGAGCCCGAATGGTGAGACTAGAAATGAAATCGACTTCATACTCTGCGCGAACCCTGGCATCATACAAGATGTAGACGTGCTCGGCAAGGTACTCTGCAGTGACCATAGAATGGTAAGAACTCGAATTAGCCTAGACTTGAGGAGGGAACGGAAGAAACTGGTACACAAGAAGCCAATCAATGAGTTAGCGGTAAGAGGGAAACTAGAGGAATTCCGGATCAAGCTACAGAACAGGTACTCGGCTTTAACTCAGGAAGAGGACCTTAGTGTTGCAGCAATGCACGACAATCTCATGGGCATCATTAAGGAGTGCGCAATAGAAGTCGGTGGTAACGCCGTTATACAGGAAACCAGTAAGCTATCGCAGGAGACGAAAGATCTGATCAAGAAACGCCAATGTATGAAAGCCTCTAACCCTACAGCTAGAATAGAACTGGCAGAACTTTCTAAGTTAATCAACAAGCGTAAGACAGCGGACATCAGAAACTATAATATGGATAGAATTGAACAGGCTCTCAGGAACGGAGGAAGCCTAAAAACAGTGAAGAAGAAACTAGGAATAGGCAAGAATCAGACGTGTGCGTTAAGAGACAAAGCCGGCAATATCGTTACCAATATGGATGAGATAGTTCAAGTGGCTGAGGAGTTCTATAGAGATTTATACAGTACCAGTGGTACCCACGACGATAGTGGAAGAGAGAATAGCCTAGAGGAATTCGAAATCCCACAGGTAACGCCAGAAGAAGTAAAGAAAGCCTTAGGAGCTATGCAAAGGGGGAAGGCAGCTGGGGAGGATCAGGTAACAGCAGATTTGTTGAAGGATGGTGGTCAGATTGTTCTAGAGAAACTAGCCACCCTGTATACGCAATGCCTCATAACCTCGAGCGTACCGGAATCTTGGAAGAACGTTAACATAATCCTAATCCATAAGAAAGGGGACGCCAAAGACTTGAAAAATTATAGACCGATCAGCTTACTGTCCGTTGCCTACAAAGTATTTACTAAGGTAATCGCAAATAGAATCAGGAACACCTTAGACTTCTGTCAACCAAAGGACCAGGCAGGATTCCGTAAAGGCTACTCAACAATAGACCATATTCACACTGTCAATCAAGTGATAGAGAAATGTGCAGAATATAACCAACCCTTATATATAGCTTTCATTGATTACGAGAAAGCGTTTGATTCAGTCGAAACCTCAGCAGTCATGGAGGCATTACGGAATCAGGGTGTAGATGAGCCATATGTAAACATACTGGAAGATATCTATAGCGGCTCCACAGCCACCGTAGTCCTCCACAAAGAAAGTAACAAAATCCCTATAAAGAAAGGCGTCAGACAGGGAGATACGATATCTCCAATGCTATTCACAGCATGTTTACAGGAGGTATTCAGAGGCCTGGAGTGGGAAGAATTGGGGATAAAAGTTGATGGAGAATACCTTAGCAACTTGCGATTCGCTGATGATATTGCCTTGCTTAGTAACTCAGGAGACCAATTGCAATGCATGCTCACTGACCTGGAGAGGCAAAGCAGAAGGGTGGGTCTGAAAATTAATTTGCAGAAAACTAAAGTATTGTTTAACAGTCTCGGAAGAGAACAGCAGTTTACGATAGGTAGCGAAGCACTGGAAGTGGTAAGGGAATACATCTACTTAGGGCAGGTAGTGACCACGGATCCGGATCATGAGACTGAAATAACCAGAAGAATAAGAATGGGCTGGGGTGCGTTTGGCAGGCATTCTCAAATCATGAACAGCAGGTTGCCACTATCCCTCAAAAGGAAAGTGTATAACAGCTGTGTGTTACCAGTACTCACATATGGGGCAGAAACCTGGAGGCTTACGAAAAGGGTTCTGCTGAAATTGAGGACGACGCAACGAGCTATGGAAAGAAGAATGATGGATGTAACGTTAAGGGATAAGAAAAGAGCAGATTGGGTGAGGCAACAAACGCGGGTAAACGACATCTTAGTTGAAATCAAGAAAAAGAAATGGGCATGCAGGACATGTAATGAGGAGGGAAGATAACCGATGGTCATTAAGGGTTACGGACTGGATTCCAAGGGAAGGGAAGCGTAGCAGGGGGCGGCAGAAAGTTAGGTGGGCGGATGAAATTAAGATGTTTGCAGGGACAACATGGCCACAATTAGTACATGGCCGGGGTAGTTGGAGAAGTATGGGAGAGGCCTTTGCCCTGCAGTGGGCGTAACTAGGCTGATGATGATGATGATGATGATGCACAACCGTTAGAAGAAGCCGGATCGCGATTTGATCAGGGAACGCGATTTTATTAGCAGAAAGTTTGGCGATAGCGATCGGCCATTCATGTCATGCTTGTGTTGCTACTGAGTATAAACTACTGAGCATGTTGGGTTCGAATGACATAGGGTTAAGTTTGACCACTTTGAGTTCTTCTAACGAACGCATAAATCTCAAAATCGTTTCTTTTTTTCTTTCGCATTCAGCCTCCATCACACAATGCGGCAACCGCAGGCCGCAGGGAGAAATCGAACCTTTCGACTTCGTGTCCAACAACAAAACGACTTAAGGCTCGCTTATAGAACTTTTGCATATTGCCTACAACCCTGTGCGCACGCCGTGTTCCAGCCACCATCGTGAAGATTATGGACCTGTGGGCGAACGCAGGCCGCGCATAAGAAGTTTGGGACCAGCCGCGCACGCTCTCCTGTAACTCAGAGACAATCCAATTCTCTGAGTTCACTGTGCTGTGACGTGTATAGACGGCGTGTTCGCCGCACGACGTGGCCCTGTGGATACAAAGCCTGGTTGCCTGCAACGGGATGGGTGGAATACCCTGGCATGCTCCCATCACGAAGGAGTCGTCGTCGACGGGACGATGTACTGCGGCAACAACTTTTGTAAAGCATTACGACAATCCGGATTCCGTCAGAGCAAACTACACGAAAAAAAAAAGAAGGGAAACGATCTAATGGTCGATTCGGTGTTTCTCCCGAGTCTGATTGCAAGACGCTCCACACCCGAGTTCGAAAAAAAAAAGAGCACGCTCCGCCCGAGCGGCGCGTGTCACTTTCCGGTGCAGTGAGAGGGAAGGAAGCGAAGGTCGAGTGGAACTTTCGGTGGTGCCGGAATTAACGCCGCCGCATCACGTAACACTATAGCACCACGGCGCACAATAGCATCACGGCGAGCGAGAGCGCAAGTCAGACACAGAATAAGCAGGCTACGAAAGCTACCGCTACAGTGGGCTTCGCTTGCAAGACAGTCCTACGCCAGCATAGCGAGTGGCGTCTGCACGTCGTCATTCGTTTCATTCGGTGCAGGCTTCTTGCAGGACGAGTTCACAGCATTCCCCGCACTCGTCGGAAAGGTAGTGCCCCGTTTGTGTTGCCGCGGTGTCGTGCCGCTTTCGCGCGGCCAAGAACCGGCACTGAACTGGCGGTTCTCGAAGTGCAGGGTGAATCGAATGGGCCCTACGATATAAGATGCTGTCACCGCTTGTCTCTCGACTTAACTGCATACGACTGAAGGTGCCGCAAACAAATGTAAACGCTGCGGCGTCGCCAGCATTGACGTTAGGCACACTACGCGAGACCGCACAACTGCGAAACCGTCCCAACGGTCGAGCCGACACCGGCGAAAGAGCGCTGACGGAATCCGAATAGCGCTCGAGCGACTGCAGACCGGCCGGATCTCGCAACTGGTCCGACGTTGTCGGTGTGAGCACTTCTGGGCGATCCGAGTCGGATTTGGGCCTTTTGAAAGAATCAACTGAATGCAGTCAGAGAGCCCTTTTTCGACCACACGAACAAAGTGAACACATCACGGAGCACTCCCAAACAACCACACGAAGTCGCCATATGAAGGGCGACATGCTGCATCTTGTGTACTGGTGTATAGCGATCCCGCAATGTCATCTAGCACGGCGGAGTGGCCTCGCGGATTCTAGAGTATTCGGCCCCACGGTTTGGTCGGCTTAATTGTAGCAGCCACCGTTAGCTGGCCTGTTGTGCGCTGGCTAAACGTGACTGCCGTCACATATGCGGCTTTGGGCGAATGACACAGCTCATTACAATGCTGCTGTAGGTCTTGAGTACGAAAAAAAAACTGATAAATAGCCAAGTGTGCGTTTCACATATTACATTAAGTATACTGTGTGACTTGTGAATCAAAGCTGCAGCACTTATGTGTAATAAGTGAAATATGGACGAATGGTTGGAGCTGAAGTTCGCTGTACCAGATAATGTGTTGGATTTTGCCCTCTTATGTACAAACTACGGCCGCAACTGTCTACGAAGACGCAATGATTACATGGCGAAACGCAGCTGTAGGTCACCAGGTCGAATTTAAGTGAAGGAACGCTGGAGCAACAGCACCAACGTATACCTGCTCGCGGTGGAGCAGGTAACCGCCTATATGGTCTATCCATGTGGTCTATTCCTCACAATGGTGGCCGAAAACCAGCGTCGCCTGACTGCCGCACTGGGTTGTCGGCCTTATGTAAGTCCCCTATAGAATGCGCGCCAGCAAGCGCCAGTCAAAGTTCGCCCCTGCAAGCGCGCTGCGCTGCTGCAATGTATCGTTTTATAGCGCAGTGACGGATGGAGAGTCGCTATTGGCCTCGAGCTCCACCACTGGAAAGGCTGGCGCCACCGTCGGCGTGACGTGCTAGGAGGGATCACGTGGACATAGCGGCCGCGTCGGCTGCTTCGGGAGCGCCGAAGCGAGCTGAAAACGAGCTTTCGTACGCTGCGGTCCTCATTTAGTGGCAAAATTTTCCCCCTTCGAGTGTCTCCTTTACAACGCTTGAAAGCACTACAATAGGTAGTGGCTGCCTTTGAGGGCGCGCAACATGGTAGGCTACTGCTCGGTGCCGCAGGGCCGGACGCACGTAACGGAGGCCGGTGTCAGACTTATTCACACGTAGCCGCAGGACAAGAAGCTGCGTGAAGCTTGGCTCGCGAAACATAAAACCGACAAACAGTCATCGGCTACAACTCTGGTATGCAGCAAGCACAGACGCGAGGAAGATTTCTGCTACGGCGCCCGGTCTGCGATGTTCTGAAAACGCGCACTGAGACGCTCGATCCAGTCCGCTGCCCGACTAATGTCATGTTGGTTTGGTCAATGAGCTTGTCGATGCTATAGATACTGGCAAGTTCAGTGGAGTGGAAAGGCAGCGGTAAGAAGCACATTTAAAGAAAGCATGGCATATGGTCATGTTTATGTTATGAATTAATGCACTGGATTACAAAAAAAGGAGCAGCGGGAAATTGCACGCTGAGAACACCGATAAACATACAGTGCGACGCACTGTGCGAAGCACTGTACAGTGCGAAGCACATTTAAAAAAAGCATGGCATATGGTCATGTTTATGTTATGAATTAATGCACTGGATTACAAAAAAAGGAGCAGCGGGAAATTGCACGCTGAGAACACCGATAAACATACAGTGCGACGCAACTCGAGAAATAATATTGAAAGTTCAAAGAATTTAGAAGAAAAAATATTGAATCGTCACGACGGCACATCACAGTCCCTATAGGCGTCGAAGTCTCTACAATGAAATTACTTTTGAAACGCTCTGATAGCGCCCACGCAACAATGGTTGCTTGTATACTGTCAAATGCTCATATTCTGCGGCCTAAAGCTCATGGCACGGTGCGAAAACGCGCGCGCGGAGAAAGCGAAACAGTGCGCGGACAAGCATGCAGACGCGCATTCGGTCGCTGCGAATCTGCGCGATCGCTGCATTGAGGCTTCGTTCTATTACGCTCCATTTAGTTATACAAACACTATAAGAACATACTTCACATAGTTTGCTCTCAGCGTTTACCTGCCTTTCACGCAAGAAGCTGGTTCGGGAGACTTCATCACGGCGACCGCGCGCAGTGGCGTTCACTGTACGTATTCGGTAAAGAGATAGAGTCTGTAAACGATTGTGTGCTTTCAGTTTGCCCAAGATTATTATTTAGACAGTAAAAAACATCTCTCGTTTCGAAAGTACTTACAGAAATGTCCGGGAGAGCTCGCGCGTGGTGTTTTCAGTGAGCGCTGACAGCAAAACCTATGAGGAGCGCGCCACGTGATCCCTCATACTACGCCAGCGAGGCGCTTCCGATAGATGGCGACTCCGTAACTCCTCGCCGCCAATATTGTACGCTGTCTCGAATCGCGGTGCTGTTGCATGCTGTACGCAAGTCTATCCAGTGCGCTCTATTTACTACCATGCCGTGCGCGATCGTATCATGCCGCTTCCGCCATCGCAGATATCCATGCGCTCGCTCTCTGCTGCGCGCAAGAGTTGCAGGTCGTACAGGTAGAGCATATATGTACTGCATGGGTAACGCAAGCGTAGTAGTCCGGCGAGAGATGGAGCATGCTCTGTATATGTTCTATTACGGTCCCTAGAATATACCGGCCAACGTATCCATGTATCCTATAGGGATCGTATAGTTCTATCTCGACGACGACGAGGCGGGCAGGCACTAACATACGCCGGTTTACGTCAGCCACGGTGACGCGCTGGACTACCGTGCATGCGCCGGACTAAAAAGCGCTCACCTCCCTCCCGCGCAACGTAACGACCGCACCTGCCGACCCTGCGTCGGGCTTTGCACTAGATCTTAGCCGCCGCGCCAACGTGACAAGTCATGTTGGGCAGGTATTCGAGGCCCAAAGCACCACAGTGACCTCCCCGCACACGTACGTTGAAGTACAGGGCGGTCGTTTCGCCGGTGCTGAGGATGCCCAGGAGCGGGAACATGGCCAGCGGCAGCAACGCCGTGGCCGGCAGCGGGATGATCTCGGTGGTCCAGTACATGGCCATCCACACCATACAGTAGACGCACCACCCGGCCTGCAAGTACGTTACTGTATAGGCTCGGCCGAGCTTCGAATAAGCGAGCCAAACATAAACAGGGCTTCGAGCACGCCCTTTACAAAATTTTATTTCACCAATGTACGATCTGCTTAAACATTTTTGAAGACAGTGCGGTGCAGAAATTTATTTATTTATTTACACATACCGCTACCCAATTCGCTGGGAATTTGCAGAAGTGGAGACAGATCAGAACGAGCTATAATGAGATAATATTCGGCATCGTTAGGCATTTCTTTCAGGTATAAGACATAATGCGACTACATTAACGCAGTCTGTGTTGCTATATATGGCTCTCAAGCGCAAAATATTTAACAACGAACGTGGTTAGGCACATCGTGCGCAAATTAGTCATAAGGCAACAAGTGCAATGCACTGTCTAACTCATACTGTAAATGACAGGGAAGTAAATGTAAAATAGCTTAGAACAGAAAAGGCATACACGATGTGATTATCAACAGGTGAGTGATCTAGAGAGATCTGTAGCACACCACTACGTGCCACAATAGCCCGGTCACAAAAAGACGACGACGACAAGCCAGCACGCTGACGGTGCGCGAGCAGTGGAATAGGCGGAAAGATTCCGCCTGATTGAGCGGGCTCGGCTGAAAATATAATTTCTGGGCACCAGGCACCAGCGTCAGTCTCGTTTTTCTTCACCCACAAATTGCTGACTCCGGACTTCGCGTCATCGCTCTCAGCTCCGGGTGCCTCAGCCGCTTCGCTCCTACCGCCGCAAGGAGCTCGAGCCCCGCTGTCTTCGCAGTCAGCCTTCTGTCCAGTCAGCCATGGCCTCGGATTCTCCCGATCACTTGCTGCCGTCAGCGCCACTACCCCGCGATCTTCACGTTTCCACTCTTACGCTCTTAGAGTTCTGGTCGTTGGACTCGGGACATTGGTTCATTCTGGCGCCTTCAATTGATAGCGCACTTCTAGAACTTTTACTGCAGCGCCTTCCACCGCAGGTGCGCATGATCCTGACCGCGTCTTCATTCTCGACATTGGAATGTCTGGCCCAGTTGGCCGTCAAGATTATGGACGTCCGTCTTCCCTCTGTGGTCACAGTTCAACGCCCTCCTGACTCTCCGTCCCGCGGCGCAGCCGCTTGCGACAGCTAGCGCGTCTCCTCGAAGCTAACGGGGAGCTCACACGGCAAGTAGTCCGACTGACAGCTGAGGTCGTTGCCATCCGAACATGCCGGACGCGTTCTTCGTCACTGACATCGCCGTCCCAGTCCCCGTCATTCTGGACGCCGTTCGCCTCCTCCCGTTACGCTTTTTTGGTACCACCGTCACCATGGCTCTCGCACAAACCAGTGCCGCCAGCCCTGCTCCTACGTGCGATACGGTTAGGCCGAACATTGACGACCACCGCTGTTCCCGGCCCCAGATCCAGTCGCCTTTTCCATGTCACTGACAGCGTCACCAAAGTCCGCTACCTCGTCGACCCTGGCGCCGAGATATGCGTCCTTCCTCCTATGTTGGCTGAGCGCCGCTATCCTCCCGACTCGCCTCCTCTCAGCGCGGTCAACGGATCGACCAGCTGGACCTAAATACGGACAAAAGTCGGCGACTCTTGAGATCGGCCTCAGACGTACATTTAGCTGGATCTTTTGTCATCGCGACTGCGCATCAGCCCAGCATCGGAAAAAAAAGATTATTTGGCATTACAAGCTCGTCGTCGACCTGCGGCACAGCCGCATCTTGGACTCCGAGACAAGCTTAACCGTCCAAGGAGTTTCTTGTCGCGATCCGCCACTTCGACTTCTCCAGGCGCACCTGGGCGTTCCCGACCCATAGTCAGCCGTCCTTGCCGAGTTTCCGGGCGTCTTCTGACCCCCTCCTTTCAGTCCTCGGTCGCTCATAGCGTGACACGTCATATCGTAAGGTCTAACCCTCCCCTGCTGGCTCAGACTCGTCGCCTCGCGCCGGATCGTCTAGCTGTCGCCAAAGATGAGTTTGAACACATGCTTGACCTTGGTTTCATTCGTCCCTCCTCCAGTCCTTAGGCCTCGCCACTCCATATGGTGCGCAAGACCGGTGACCCGCATCCCTGCGGCGATTACCGTGCTCTCAACAAGGCCACTGTCCTGGAGCAATACCCAATACCTCACATTCAGAACTTCACGTCGGCACGGCACGGTTGCACCATTTTTAGCAAGGTCGACTTGGTGAAAGCCTACCAACAGATTCCTGTGCAACCCTCAGATATTTCCCAACACCTCCATTATAACACCCTTCGGCCTGTCCGAATCAGCGCATACATGCCTTTCGGTCGTCGTAATGCGGCCCAGACCCTTCAGCGTTTAGTTGGCCACGTATTACGCGGCTTTATGTGCTTCTTTGCCTATCTTGACGACATCCTCGTTTAGAGCACCATCGCCGACACTAACAGGCTCCGTCTACGTCAAGTGCCCGAAAGACTCGGCAAGTTTGGTCTTGTCGTTAACGATCGGAAGAGCGGGTTTGCCGTTACGGAGTTGGATTTCCTCGGCCATCGCGTCAACGCGCACGGCATTCGTCCACTCCCGACCCCCGTCACAGCCATCCGTGTGTTTCCCCAGCCATCCAGCCCCATGTAACTTCGCGCATTTCTTGGCCTCGCCAACTATTACCGCCGCTTCATTCTTCGCTGCGCCATTGTACTGCAGCCTCTCCATCTTCTCTCGGGCCTTAAGACACCGAATACTCCCGTGGCCTAGAATGACACCACTGACCGCGCATTTAGAGGCATCAAATAAACCATTACCGGCGCGACGCTCCTCTTCCGCCCCAAATGCGAAGCCCCAACACCTGTCATGGTTGATGCATCGGACACCGCTGTCGGTGTAGCCTTACAGCATATTCGTTGCTGCTGCTTGGCAGCCCATCGCCTTCTTTTCCAAGAAGCTTGCGCCCCCTGAGCGCCGCTACAGCACATTCGACCGAGAGCTGCTCACCATCTATTTGGCTGTGAAGCACTTTCGACAATTTCTCGAGGGACGCTCCTTCCATGTCCTTACCGACCAGAAACCACTGACTTCCGCCCTACCGTCCAGGAGAACCTCCAACGCTCCCCGCGAAATCAAGCAGCTCGTCTACATTTCCGAATTCACCAGTGACATTCCTCACGTCAGCGGGAAATCCAACACCATTGCCGACGCACTTTCGCGCGCCGCCATCCATGCAACGGACCACGGCCGACTGATCATCGTGAATTCATGGCCATGGCTACCGCCCAGGTTGTCGACGCCGAGCTCCAGCTGCTCCGCACGAGTGGTACTTATCTGGTGTTTGAAGATATCTTGCTTCCTGAATGCGATGTGTCCCTCGTTTGTGATACGTCGGCCGGACGTCCTCGTCCTATACGTGCCTCGCCCATACTGCCGGGCCGTCTTTGATGCCCTCCATTCTTTGGCTCCTCCTGGCATTCGCGCGATACAGCGACTCGTCCTTTCTCGCTATGTGTGGCCCAGTATCAACGTAGACGTTCGTCGCCGGTCACGCGCGTGCCTCAACTGCCAACAGTCTAAAGGGCATCGTCGCACTGCGACTCCTCTTGGCTCATTCCCGTCCCCGGACGCCCGCTTCAACCCGCTTCCAGCCTCCTTCCTCCCCGCAGGAACCATTGCTAAGTACGAACCATCGACCGCAGTCATCATCTCGACTCAACATTCTTGCGAATCTGTCTCGGCTACTAAGCATTAATCACGTCAAGACTACCTCGTACCACCCGATATTCAATGGGATCCTCGAACGTTTTTACCGCCAACTGAAGGCTCTCATGGCTTGGACTTTTCCTTCATGGTGTATCGAGCACCTCCCTTTCGTTGTGCTTGGCATCCGCACCACTCTAAGAAGTGACTCTTCCACCAGCGCCGCCGAGCTTACGTTTGGCCCCACTCTACGAGCCCCTGACGAATTCTTTCACGACTCGCCCGCCGTACCTGCTGACGTTTCCGACTACACCTACCGTCTACGGATAATAGGAATAATAACAACGCCGACTAAAATAAAGTTGTCTAAATATCCTTAAACGTTTCGGCTTCCACGCGGAAGCCTTGTTCGCTGAGCTGAGAGATAAAACCGCGTCAATAATCACTTCAGGCACCTTGCATATGTTGGCGGTAGACTGCCATCGTTTCGATTAAGCGTGTGTGCGGTTGTTTGGATAGTCAGGGATTCCAGATAGCTTCGCTTCGTCCAGTGCTTCTCTTGGGTGATGACTGAAGCTTGGCTTCAGTTGAAATCTTGTTGCTTCGATTCTGCATGTTCTGCCGAGTGCACTGGAAGTGACTTTTTCTTTTTCACATCGTTCAAGTGCTCCTTTAGGCGCCGCTCAAAATTGCTACTTTAACCAATGCAGACATGATTGCAGTCCCCGCACGGTGCCTTATATACAACGCTAGGGAACAGGGAACCTTTCTTTTCTAAGTTTGCCTTTGGCGATGACAAGCCCGTGACCACGGTGCTCGTGACGTAACTTGCGGCTGGGAACATGGGCGACTCGCACGTTATAATGCAAGACACGTGACAAAACTTCGCTGATGCCGGGAACATACGGGATGGCGGCGCGACGTTGGCGGGAGGCATCACGTGGTTCCGTAGGGCACGAAGCTTTTTTTTTTTTTTTGAAGAAGTAATAAAGCTTTTTTTGGGTAGCTGCACGCGCCGAGCTTATGTCAGATGCAGGCCAAATCGGAAACCAAGTATTCTGGCTTACTACAAATCCTATGGGCTCTCTTGGTTCACGCCGCCATCCCGTACGTTCCCGGCATCAGCGAAGCTCTGGCACTTCTTCAGAATATTTTAGCTTATCATTTCTGGTTTCATTTTAGACGGGGGTCAGAGGAGGTTACGGCCGTATACACATTCGTCGACTATACTTGTCGACAGAATATGATAGGCTCAAAGTATTGGTCGCCAGGTGTTTCTTTCCGCCGGTGATGATCCGGAAACCTCTCGGTAAGTACTTTTTAGCTTTCACCTTGCTATTCATGTAGAGCGGCAGCGGTAGCAGCAGGGTGGGAACGCCCACGATGTACGTCATGCGCCACGACCGTTCCTTGCGATCTTCGTGCTCTGCCCCTCGCTGCAACTCCTGCTCCAGCAGCAGCATCTGCTGCTGATCCTGCAGCAGCTGCTGCCCGTAGCCCATCGGACTGAGCAGGTTCTGCATACGCGGACGCAGCCATATAGCGACACTAAAGTGATGATACGTGCAACGTCGATCGCGTGCAACATTTCGTGAAAGGCCCAGTGCTTTGCGGCACCGTCTGGTGCCGCCGCTGTACAGCCGGTGACAACCTAAGAACTGCAAACAAGCTCTACCCACAAAAAAAAAAGAAAGAAAGAAAAGCGCACTGCACGCGCTCTTCACCTCTGAATGAAAGCCTACCCAGCTTGGAGTCTGCTCACAACTTAATTAGTTTGATCTGCTAACGTAAATGATATTAATTGGAAAATAAAAGCCAGTTGTTTCAAGCTGAAATGTTAGCTTTGGCCGAGCATTGATATCAGGATCCCCCATAAAATTTGACTAGACATTCACGTCTCATCCTGAAACCAGTGACAAAAAGACAGACCTGTATGGATGAAACATGGACGGTATTCTGCAGGAGTCCACCTAGTGGACTCTCCATTTCGGCCGCTGCTGATTGGATGCAGCTGTACGAGCGAGGAGCGTCCCTAGCCATTTCTCCCTTTTGTTTCAAAAAACGCGAAACCGCGCATGACGCAGGTAAATAAGCGAACGTAATTCGCTCGCACAGCTATGCAAATTGTGTTTGAGTTGGGCAGCGTATGTACGTATAGCGCTTTAATTCTTAGGTTGTCACCGACTATAAGCCCGTTTCGCTGCTGCCATGTGGCAAGTATACGTACAGTGCGAGCAGATACGGATACAAAGCAACGAAACCTTTAAAAATAAGACTGATAGAGCACAACTACAATGCCTAAGAATTCCGAGAAGAAAACATTTATTTCTGGCGATGTTTTAACCACATCATCTTAATTCCTAGAGACACCATCTCAGGATGACTGTCGTTAAGATTCGCATTGAGGCAGTGTAGTGACACACCATATGTTGTCTCTAACAAGAGCCAACAAGAAATATGTTGTCTCCAATAAGAGCGTAGTCATAATTAGGTAAAAAGAGGCACGCTTCAAGGCTGCACCTCTCAGGATTGCCTATTGATCTTTACAACTGTCTAAGCGCCCAAGAAAAGGTTGAGCAAAGCAATTTTACCTATAGTCGGCGGGGGTGTTGCTTATTGTGGCTTGCAAGCGCTTCTGGGCAATGGTAGTAGGCCCTATTTTATCGAATAAAAATACGGTCAGAATCCCATCGTGATGCAGTTACCATTGAAGCAATACAAACCGTTTTATCGGCGAGGAGGAACGTAGCCTCGAACTAGTGCGCCGCACCGCTTTCCTCCTCGACCTAATATGTGCAGACAGCCGTTACTCCCGCCGGCAATTTGGAACAGTAGCGGTGTCACTGTGATTTTACGCGAATCTAACGTGTTCTGCCTGTGATTGCTGCCATGTCAAATGACTCGAGGTCAACGCGAGCTACCACTATGCTGTATTCTACTGCAAAAAATAACTTAGCGTGTAAGCTTGGCCTTGTTGGTGATTCATTGGAATAAAAGAATACACGTGTCGCTCTCTCGTGTCCCTGTCTTTTTTGCGTTGTGTCTTTTTTTCAGGAAAAAAAAAGCAACTTTCGGAAGCGATTGTGAAGTGTTTCAACCGCGGTCACTTCGTGGTCACGGCCGCTGCGGTTACAGACAAGCGTTCGCTTTGGATTGCCAGCATAAACAAAAAGGACTTGACGTCATCAGCTTCATCACGTGTACTTTCAAAAACTTGGAGAACGCTAAAGATTCGCCTTTATGAGTGGAACGCGATAGCATTCAAAGATCTCTGACTGCTTCTTACGCTTCCCAACAACTGCAGTTTATGTAACCATAATGTTTTCTTGAAAACGCTAGCGGCGAACGCTATGCACGAAGGCCAGCTTTCTGGTTCTTTTTAATAATCTACTCGCCCCCCCCCCCCCGGCGGGTGCCGCCGCTGCGACGGATATGCAGAGGCGAGCGCCATCTGGATGGTGTTGCAAGAACCGAGTGGGGCGCTCCGCTCAGACTAAAACATACCTCTAACAACAGCCGGAAAAGGACATTGTGTTTGAGCTACAACGTAACTATTACGTTTTCTTATATATTCAACTTACAAGCCGACCCTCTCATGTCTGTATAGGTTGTGTGCAAGTCGTATTTTACGGTATTTTCTGACGCATTTTACTTCGAGAAATTCAATTAGTTCAGTAACGCATATATGCGCCCCGCGGAGGGCGTGCGTGGTTCGAAATCGAAACGTTTCAATTTCGCGTTATGACCAATTCCTGGGAAAAAAAAATCAACCATTGATTTTGTTTAGTTTATTATGTGTCATCATTTCGTGCCGTAGGTAAGAGCGCCGCGGCCGTAATTTCTCACAGCGACGCGACCGACATGCCAGAATAACCGACAACGAAACTTTCAACAAATACGTGTATTCTAAGGCCCATTACTCTTACATTGCTTTCTGTGCGTTTATGCCTTAAACGTCTGGACCAAACATGCCCCGAAACCCGGTATTTCATCCACTCTCGTGCCGGATCCCATGCAGCCCCGGTATTCCAGCGCAGTTCCGCGGTCTCCTGAGGCGCAGCGTGACGGAAGAACTGTTTCTCCATACCTGGTACTCCTCGATATCCATACTGCGACGGTGGAACGGTCGGAGACAACACACTTCTCGGAGCGTCCGGCTTCTTGCTTTCCTTCTTCTTCGACTTAAGAACGCCCCTCGTGAAGGCTGCGATACAACCACTTCGTCGTCTAGACGTGACACGTGCAATTAGGCCACCGGTGTTACTGCGTTTCCATTAGAGGCGGAGAATAACAGGCGATATAGAGGGATCTCTCTATTGGTTTCTGCCGATTCTCTGATTTCTGATTTCTCTGATTTCTGAAAACTGATTTCTGCCAAAATCTCTAGCTGGTTCTCTACAACTCTACGTAGGGAAGTGAGTGGGAACGGTTAGGCTCGCCTCTGTGACGATCCTTTTACGGGGCATTCGCACGACGGACCAAAATCCGTGGACGAGAATTACGCAGCTCAGTGCCGCCCAATCGCGCCGCGCACAAGAACGAAGCAGATAAGCTGCGGGCGGCGCGATTCGCCGCGGCTCAGTCACGGCATGCTCGTCCGCAGAATTTGGACGTCGTGTGAATAACTCATTATATATAGTGTCATGTGGCCGAGACGACAACGGCAAATCGGCAAATCGGCAACGGCAAATCGGGCGTTAAAGACGACGAAAAGCCCAGCGTGCGTAATGCGGGTGTCACACGTACGGCACCCTTTTGATCAAGCCCGATTCACGTCGAATTTGTCTGTCGTGATTGACTCCTTTGCGCAAACTGCACGGAGAAGCCAAACGCAGTCGTATTTACGACCGTTCATAACACACACCTTTCCGCAAGGCGAGCTTAACAAACTCAATTAACCGCCGGCGCTAGACAGACAATTGCCGACAATGACGGCCAGGCTAGCACCACCTGCGGCAAGAACACAGCTGTCATGCTACCGCTGGCACAAACCATCACGCGATGTTGAACTTCGATAAGCACGCTATTCAGCGCTACATGTGTTTTCCCCACGCAAGCGCGACTGACATACTCGAGCAACTTCACTTTCCATAACAGCCAAGTAAAACGTGTAATAAAACATCCGCCCCCATTATACTCAGTGAAAGTGGATGTACAGCGAAGCTGTTGCCGATGTTAGACAAGTACCGCCACCCCAACTGACGTATTAGACGGCATATATTAGACAAGCACCACCACGTGTCCAGAAGTGCAGCCTATATCTTCACTCTTCGAGGCCCCCCAACAAGCGCAGGTGCCTTATTGAACTAATTGAATTTTTCAAATTGCAGTAAAAAACGCAGCGCAAGAAGTTAAGAAATCGGCAAAACTGAAGTAATCAGCTTCGGAGAAGTGAAGCAGCCAGCATGAAAAGCAGCCGGGTGCGAAAAAATTGGGACCCGTGCGCGTGCACTGAGCGAGGAGTGTTTTCTGAGCTCCAGAGAAGTGAAGGCATATCAGTAAACATCACAAAAGAAAGCTTCGCTCATAACCGATTCCGAGAAATGCATGGAATTTTCTTGTTTAAAAGCAAATAATTTGAAGCATTGTTTGCTTGTACCAGCCACTTAGAGGTAGGTAAGTTCTAGTCTTACATCGCTTTGGTCCTCTGTTCAAAATACTAAAGAAAACAATGCTGGTAACCATAATTACCCATCGCTGCTGACCACAGTGTGGTAGCACTATGGTCCGCAGCGATGGCCACTATGTGACGTGAATCCTCTTATGGTTTGCCTTAGGACGTCTACGAGCAACTGCAGGGGTACTAGGCTAACCATAAGATGTTGATTCATTTCGCATTGTTTCCGCCTTCTGTATTAGAGCTCTTCTTTCTCTTTTGTCTTTTGAATGTGATGAACAACAGATGGCAAAATCTGACGCTGTACAAGACCTTCTAGATAACAGGCAGCATGAACACCGTAGCATTCCCTGGTGGTGAAGATATCTGGAGGTTTAATCTTCCTGTTTCATATCCCTTCTTCTTAATTTTACTGCTAGCTACATTTAAGTTATTTTACCTCCGTGCTGGTTTGTAGGTAAACAGCGATACATGGCGTCTGCTAGTCACAGCAGCTAGTCCTGTGACTGTGCCCTCCAGGTGGTGCACTTTTCTCTTCAGAAGTTGAATGGATGAGCAGTAAAACGTCTACCTGCTCCAACTCCAGTCCCGCATGGGACTGGAGTTCAAATTAAATAGGAACACTTCATTTCTTTATAAACTCGCAAACCATTTCGGTATTCCTATGATGGACATCAAAACTGAAGACAAGTTTCCATGGGAGGATACCTCTGACAAAGCACTCTCTTCCGGCAGTGCAACGATGATGATGACCAAAATGTGAGCTATCGTCAAATGGAATGCTTTCACCAACTGTTTTCAGTGCTTGTGTCATCACCTCTCCTGGCTCACATCTTTAGTCCCCATTGTAGTTCTAAGATTTTCCAACCTTGTGTTATACGCCAATGACAACTTTTTCCTGATTCTTGCCGTCCCCGTACATAACCTCACATATTATATTTGGGTCCATATTATACACGGGTTTTCAGGGTAGCTTAAGTAGCTGGATTTCCCACAGTACAAAGCAAGATGGGAGCAGGGGAAAGGGCACAGTGTGAAAAGCTATTCAGCAAAAGCCAGGACTAAACAGTCGACATAAATGATATGCTTTTGGTTAGATTTTGGTGTAATGTCTCATTTACAAAATGCTAGGGAATACTGCACCTTGGGTTTCAAGAGAGCAGAGTTCAGATCTCAGAGAGTGTATCGAAATGAGTGTAAGCAAAAAGATAATTGTAAATTTTGGCATCCAATGAAAATAGTTGCGTCTGCTAACTAGTTCAGAAGGATGACAGAGACATATAAACACACAGCATAGTATGTGTGTATGGAGCCTTTGTACTGCGACTATGTGACCAGAAATCGAATCACTCCTGGAGCAAACTGCCAACTTTATTGTTGCGTACAAGCTTTCAGCACCAATCTTCTTTCAATGCTTGTAATAGACACTGGGAATTTTCAAACACGCTGTTGGCAATTCTGTAGGGCGATATTATTAATCTCTTTAGTAACTGTTATGCGGTCAACGACCAATTTTTCGGATATGCCCGATAATTCGGACACCTTCGAGGTACCGCCACGTACCCCATCGAGTCAAAGAACGTCCGAAATTTCACACGCAAAAGCTCTTCGCCGTCTGATTTTCCGGACTTTTTGCTATGACCGCAAAGCCACCCCCGCCGCCTCGAACAGGCACTCCCGCACGCAGATCCGCTAGCAGCCGTCGCCACCATTGCGGTAACGTCAGGCTTCGATGTTCCCTACTATGCTTCTTGCTGTTAGGTGCTTTGTTTTTCACTAAAAGAACTCGCGGCTGTCAGCAATGGCGTTGACCCAGCCTTTGTAATATTCGCCAATGGTTTCGAAGGTCGAAAAGCACGACGCGTTGCATAAATTCCCGAGTCAACTTCGCCCCTATACAGCTGTGTTATGCGGGGAAGCACACCATGAGTGAGAAGAGGCAATTCTTACGGGACATAGATGTATGCCTTAATTATACACGCGTTCACCGCTGCCTCCTGTCACCGTACAAGCACCGATACGCCTAATACGTTTACTAGCAGGCCTTCATTGCTATTTCAGATGTGCCTGTGGCGATTTGAATCCTTAGGGGCCAGTAAAAGGCATGCATTAATTTTTTTCATACTGCCCTACTTTTCAGACGTTCTCGCGTCCCTTAGGGAGTCCGAAAAATCGGACGTTGACTGTACCTAACTAGCCATGGCTAGTGGAAAATGCAGCGCAAGAAATCTGCACAGACTCGACGCAATGTTGGAGTCTAAATGACACACACCTTGTTTGAGTTATCGAGGAAGCAGCAGCAATGAATGACACAAACTCGGCCTTCTTGCCTATGGCTCTTAGCAGTCTGTGTCTGGAGAACGAAGGCGATGTATGATGTTTCTTGAGAGAAGAATATTGATGAGGGGTGCATTCACACAGTACACATAACGTGGTACACTTTAGGCGTCATAGGCCTTTGTTTCACAGTTGCATGTCCATTTTGGGGTCCTGGCCAAAAATGCGCTCATACACAATGGCACATACCCAGTGACCTAAGTTGTCTACTACGCCAGACAGCAGCTAACAGCAAGTTGTCTTTTTGTGCACGTACCCAATAAGCGCTACATAAAGCTTTTTCCAAGTGTTAAACTCACAAAACTAGATGATGTGTCAAGCAACGAGTCGCGCGACATTTTTCACATGTTTCTTTCAGGCTTGGAGAAAACTTTTATGTTGCACATATAGAGCAACAGAAAAATGGATCGGGAATTCTTCACGGTCTAGAATTTTCTGATTCACAACATGGATCTTATTATGATATCTGAGAAGTCAAATAATAATAAATAATTATGTATTTAGGCAGAGTACAAAAAATGGTCTGACTTGCTTCAAGCAACGGCAAACATTACTTCAGGGGGGAGAGGTATTCTGCAAGAGTCCACCTAGTGGACTGTCCATTTCGGCCGCTGCTGATTGGATGCAGCTGTACGAGCGAGGAGGAGATGAGCGGCCCTAGCCAATCAGCAGCGGGCAAAATGGACAGTGCACTAGGTGTTCTTACAGAATACCGCTACAGTTCTGTCCAACAACATGGCACTTGCTATATTTTAAATTTTGGCACAAGTCACAAGGGAATCCCTGTATATATATATATATATACGTATGTATCATAAGCCAACAAATACTGACACCGAGGACAACATAGGGGAAATTACTTGTGCTTAATAAATGAAATAAAGAAATGATAAGTTAATGGAAAGGAAAGTGGATGAAAAAACAACTTGCCGCAGGTGGCGCAGAATCCCACAACCTTCACATCTCGCGTGCGACGCGACATATATATATATATATATCCAGAAATATACGCAACGAGCAAATAAGTGCCAAACCCGAGGAAAGAGGCCAAGAAAGCTTCACTTTATTATGTCCAGTGGATAGTTTTCCACGGCTAAGGGCTGTCATCATACAAATAAAAGGGTCTTCTGAAAAAAAAAAAAAAAACTACTGTCCAACCAGATTAAGCAGGAAACTGGCTCAAGGAGAACCTTGGTGCACCATTTATTTACAGACAAACAGTACCACAAGCTACCCTGAGTCATGGTCCTTCTTTTCTAAATAGCGCAATAAAGAATCCTATAGTATCGATGTCATAGTCACAGCCTTCTTGAGCCAAGTGGTCACCTTCAAACCTCTGCACAAAGCACCGCTGATCGTCATCTAAACCAGCTCCTGCTCGGCCAATTCCTCCTATGTGGGGCTTCTGAAATTAGAACAGTCAGTAATCAGAGCTAAGAGCAAGAACTTGGCACACAACGGCTGAACCTTGATATACTGACCACAACTGAAAAATAAAATTAAACTATGAAGTTTTACAAGCCAAAACCATGATATGATTAGAACCCCCACAGTGGTATTAACTCCGGATTAGCTTTGACCACCTGAGGTACGTCTAAATCTAAGTGCATGAGTTTAATTATATTTCACCCCCATCAATATGCTGCAACAGCTGGGATCGAACCCGTCACTTCAAGCCATAACAAAAGATGCGAAAAAGAAAATAATATAAAAACAGGCTGGCTTTGAAAAAAAAAAAAAGTAATTCACCAAATGAGGAATGAACAAACCAGAAAACCAAGCTGTTTGTGATTAATGAAATAAGCTCACCAAAAATCTGCAAGATCGGGGCCGTTTCATAAAAAAATAAAGCTTGCCATTTACAGAGGTTATTTTCTTTGTAGCATGATGCTCTTGGGCCGATGAAAATTTCCAAGCCAAATATCAATTTGGGATAGTTAGTCAAAATAAACATTTCAGCTGTTTGAAGCACAACTATGAAAACGGGAAGTTAGAATACAAAAGTAAGACCGGACCAAACATTTGCACTCAGAAGGATGTGCCCTTTGATTTGTTTTACTTTCATATTCTAATCCTTCTGCATTCATGGTTGCACCTTTTACACTTGTAAAACAGCATATAGCAACCTCTTCATGCTTGCTATGTGGCGTTTGTTGTATTTTTCTTTCAATTTCTCACACTTCACAACTTGATGGCAATGATCGCCTTTGTTCTCAGTGTAAATATCAGCTGAAGTAGTCAACTGAGAAACCTTTACCTTAAGTTCTTTTAACATTATGATGCCCAGTTTGTTCTCTGATGCAGCATTGTTTCAATTTCTTGAATTTGATTTCACTTTTCCACGATTTCTGCAAAAGTACTTTACTTGCACTTTGCAGCTAAAAGGTTGTCCCGAGTTTGTTTTTATGGCATAGTCAGAAATTTTCACTAAGCCAGTGAAAGACAAATTGGAAAGTTGTCCTTCTACATAGGGCAAACTACACTTTAGGGATGCGATGAGCCTTTTTCGCAGTTCCGTCTTATCTGTGATTCTGATCACAGAGGCTTGCCCAGATATAAAAATAACTAAAGCAAAAGCATCCACATATAAGCTGCTGATGGCCAGACAAAAATAACTTGAAAAGCCATTAAAAAAGAAACCTTGCTGTTGGAAGGGCTACACCAAATGGAGAAGTCAAAAATTTTATTATTGCTCGAAACCCAATGCCTGTTTTATTTTACTCTGTCTACTCTCCTCCGGGATATTCTGGCCTAATTTCCAATATACACTGATAACTGTATCTGCCAGAAGCTTTCAAAACAGCTGCCTGAATGTAACATGTCTGTAGCCTTCAGCTGAAATGCTACTGTCTTATTTTAGCATGAAAAAGGGTTTTGCATTTGTTATAATTAATATCTAGGGCATGTAATTTTGTTGCATACAGTTTGTATTGCATTGCCTTACGCACTAATTTAGGTGTTTCAGCTACTGCCTGAATGATTGACAAACACATGGTGCATATTAGACCGAAGAACTGAATGTTGTATGCAAGTTATTCTTAAAATTTATTGATTGGTTGATCGAGCAGGCTGCCAGCACACAACCTACAGGAAGCCCTTGCTGGTCGCAAGCGACATTTTGGCCAAATTTTATTCAGGCAGCTGCATTTTTCATGCCATGACACACCATGTGTAACGACAAGAATTCCAGTGCAGTTGTTTCTTGCAGGACAGCTGCCACCTGTCCTTACCTGTTCAACCAGACGAATCTGGGGAAACCGGCGAAGTGCCCAGGCAACAATGGCTTCATTCTCAGCAGTTGACAGACTGCATGTGCTGTACAACAGCAGGCCGCCAGGCTTCAAAAGTCGGACAGCCTACGTAGTGGGTGAATGATTACAAACACAATTTTAGGTGTTTCGCTCTCTTCTTATAGAGCTCAGCCACTTAAACATAACTGCTTCTATTGCAGGACCAGATATTATGCAGACATTTATGAATCCCGTTTATCTTCTATAGAACTCAATGTTTACACATATCGCTTATAGTGCAGTCACTCGAGACGAAACACCGGTTATAATGTGGTCACTGGAAAATCCTGTTGACAAGTGAGGCAGCGAGCGTGCTTTTCAATAAGGTGTGCCAGGAAAGGCGAGAGGGATGAGGGCAATTTGGAGGAAGAGGAGATGTGGAACAATCGAACAAACAAGGAACAGATTTTTAAAAATGTGGCAGCTCAGAGGGTGTGAGGGGGTTGCCTAGGCGACAAAAATGACTTCTGTTACGGCTGCAAGTCAGCGGCACCTGGTCTACATCAAACGCATGCGCATTGACATTCCTTGGTTCTTCAGCTTGTGTCAAGAAAGCAAATACAGTCACCGATTGATATTTTCGGACACAGATGGGGTCTCAAAAATTTTTGAATTGTTCGGCAGGGCGGAAAAAAGTAGTGTTGATGGTAAAATGAATTTGTTGTTTTCTACAACTCAAGCATCGTGGAAAAATCGGTCGAGGCTGCGGGTGTCTTTTATGATTGCGGCGTTCGCCCATCGCAATAGGCGTAATTGCAAAGTGCACATATCACACATGCAACCTTGAGTTTAAACTGCATTCCACAAATTCATCAGTTCGGAATGTTCTCTGCAAACAAGTTTTCACTGTTCCTACGAGCAGACGGGTACAAAAACTATTGCTATACGTGCTGGCGGTAGTTGCCGGCTGATGGCCCGTGTACCCTGCTTCTAGTGCATTGCCGTCAGTTCAGCCTGTGCGTGTGATCTTGCGGCAGATCACCGTGCATTCGTCTATGGGTACAAATATATATCAAGGGAGAGGTTCCAGTGACACCATGCCGCCGGACACCCTCGCCGGCTGGGCCTAACCAAGGCTGTCTTGTCAGGCGTTGGCAGCCAAAGTTGAGGTTCGATGAAGAGTCAACGAAATGTTTTGCAGCGGCTGTACAGCACCTGGAAAGTGGAGCAACCACCTCGCCAACGAAAGTGAAAGCAAATCCCTGTCGTATGTTTTGTTTCCCAGACACACGCGGTTGATTGGTCTACACGTTTTGCACTTGCGCACTTAAAAATTTTGCTTTCGTTATAGTTTCGTATCACTTCTAGTGCGGAAATTCCCAACTCGGGCGACTTCCGTTATAAGCAGTCTGTGCTGCATGTTCTTTTTTTGTGCTAGTTCACTTAAACAACTATGCAAGACCAACAATCTCAGCACATAGTCCTTCTCAATTTTAGACTCCCACAAAAACAAAGTTTGTGTAAGCATAGTGTTAGTAACGAATGAAAATATGCTCGTACCTTGAACATCCAGACTCGCAATGCCACACAGTGAGAGGGACAGAGTCATCCTTTAACAAATACTGAAGATGTTTGCCTGGTCATATGCCTAAAACTTCTAATTGCCCAGCTTAATGTCCTGAAACAGCACATTGGGTTATGATGGATGCTGTAGTGGAGGGCTCTGGACTACTGTTGACCACCTGGGGTTCCTTAACATGCTCACAAATCTAAGTACCCACAAGTGTTGTTGCATTTTACCTCCATTGAAATGCAGCTGCCACAAACAGGAATCAAACCTACAAACTCGTGCTCAGCGGCAGAAAATCATAGTCACTAAGCCAATGTAATGGGTGGCTACATGCCTATCATCCTTGTACAGTCAAACCTCTATATAACAAACCTCGATTTAAAGAAATCAATGATGTAACGAACTATTTTCATTTCCCGATCTTAGTTGCATTGAAAACTGTGTATATATTTTTCTGCCATTTAAAGGAGTAATTTTGTGACACGGTTTTGATTTAACATAGTTTTCAGCCATTTAAAGGTGTAAGCAAAGTATATTAATGGCTTTGAAAAAAAAATTTGGTACATCTCGGTCTCGGTGGGGATTGAACCAGGGCCTCCGGGGTGTGAGACGAGCATGCTTCCCTGATGCCACGGCGGCTCCACGATTCTGGCTGACTAAAGGCGGGCCTAGTGCATGCGTCATTGGGCACATGACGGCAAAGCCAATGGGAAGGAAGTGGCACTACATCACGTCACACCACGCTATGCTATGCTATATCATGAGCATGCCTTGACGGAGTTTCCATTGGCTGCAACGCCATGGCATGAGCGCACCTCGAAGGAGCAGATTGGGTGAAATGGAAGACCTGCTGCTTCAGCAGCGCACCAGATGTTACGTGAAGGGAGAGAGCATTGCCGCTACGCCACATCTCCTTCGCTCTCACTCTTGTAATCCTGTGTTATCCACGTGTTTCTTGTCCACGCAAGCTCTCGCCTGCATTCTAACTGTGCCTCAGTAAATCAGAACGCGCCAAGCGTCTCAATGCGCTCACTTGCCCACGAGGAGTTCATAACTCGAAGGACCGCTCAGCAGTGTTCAACTGGACATTAATGCTTTTGCATTCACCACATGTAAGAAGTGCTCAGTTGTTCTCGAATTAGTATTTCCAAGCGCCCTTCCGCATGAAAAGCATGACCGGAAAAAACAGCATCAAAGCGAGTGCGCCAGGATGTGTAGCCAGGAAACACCACTACGCCATTGGTCGTTTTGGTAAACAACTTGCAGAGACCGTGGGGTGCATTAGCTCGCAGCACTCAGAGAAACACGAGAGCTGAGGGTCCTTTCTGTGCAAGGGGGTTGGGGAGGGAATGAATGCACCATGACGTGATCATGCACTCGAGGGGGGGGGATGCATGCTCATCTGCCTTCTCTCCCTAGTGTGTGCATCCACGCGTGGGCCACACGCTGTGTCTGGAAGGTAATCTCTCTTCGACAAGTGTAAAGTGCACGCCATGATGTTTGGTACCCTGATGCACATTGTGTTCCCACGCGTCCATGTTGGCAATTGCGCAATCTCAAGTTTTCGAGACATGGTGTGAAGTGCTCACTTGCATTGTGACAGTGAGGCCATGGTCATTGAGATCTGTTAACCTTTGCCTGAGTGCACGTGACAACGATAAAACTACGAACCTTACTTCGTGTAGTAGTTGCTTCTTTGCTGTGCAATCTTTTTTTTTGGTCAGGAACAATATCTGCATTTTCTTATACTTTAGCTTTTGATTTGTGGGCTTTGGCTGTGGCCAATAAGCACAGTTAGCCATGGCATCCAAGATTATGGCGCCATGCGACACAACCCAGGCAAATCTCGGATGCCGTGAGCTATGTCGATGCATTGCTTTTGGTATGGTCTGCACCACGCACATTGGTGCTGACAGCTGTGCTATTATGGCCCAACCTCCTTGTGATTTATTAGTGCTTACTAAAAAGGTACTATCTAGCAAGAATGCTCTGGGAATTTGTGTAATTGCTCATAATGTTGAAATTTTAAAACCTCAAAATAACGAAATTCGTGATTTCATGAAGTTTTTCACCACAAGTACAACTTCTTTGTATCAAGGTTCGATGGTAGTATGAATGATAAATAAATGAACATAATAAATCCAGTGAACACGCAAGTTAAACGCACAGGCATAAACAGCGGCAATTACTTAAGTGTCTCAGCAAGGTCAGTGTCCTGAAGGAAGACCAATAGAACTTTCACGAAAGAAAAAATTTACATCCACCTGTCTTGTAGCACGAAGCTACCAAGGAAACCTACACACATTTCTTAGAAAGAAAGCTTCACAGCTGTAGGAAACTTCTTCCCAGACCAGAATGAATTTTTCTTCAACTGCGAAACATTCTTAATGCCACAAAAACCTTCAGGCTTAGCCAATATTTCTATACATTCAAATTTGAGTTTTAAGGTGTGTAAAGCAGGCTATGCCATATTCCCCCTCTATTAAGCAGCCATGACATTTTGTTAGATGATGTATCCTCTGCAACTGAAAAACACACCGTCTCCAAGAGTGCCCTCTGCTGTGGAGGATACGACTGAAGTGCCTTCGCAGACTGCTCGTAGCTCAGACGAGGCCTCCCTCCAAGAGCACTACATGGGGCATCCAGGAGAATGCAGTCAAACTGGTTGGGAATCTCTGTACCTGCATGCACGCATATAGTAGGTGAACTTCCTGCAATTAAACAGTTCTGCGCTCAAGCAAAAACGCCGAGTGCCAATAGACAGGCCTCGGCAGTTAGAAATTAGTGTTGCGAACTCTCAGCAGTTTCTGCAACACGTGTCATAGCAATATAATGCAAAATGTTTATGCCTATGTTGCACGAGCAGTTGTGCACAGAAAATGAATGTCTTCCAGATTTCTAGTAATAACAGAAATGAGAGCATAGTGGCATAAGACAATGCTCACAAAATTCGTCGAGTGAAGAGTGTCTGCAGTTACCGTGAGAGTAAGCACAATGGCCACTGCAGGGCAATGGCCTTTGCTCGAGTTCTCCAATTAGCCCAGTCCTGCATTAATCCTGTGCCTTCAAATTTTTTTTATCTGATCGCTCCATGTGATCCTCTACTATCAGTGACATTGTGTTCGCCTTCACTTGGCACCCATTCCACTACACTAACTGATCACAATTTCACAAACAGCCTCACTGCACTTTTTCTTCTAAATTTCAATTAAAACAAACGGCCAACACCGCAATTTAGGAGCCATGCCTTTTCTGGTGCTATTTATTATCGCTCTTTGTCAATGGTAAGAGCAAAGCTAATTCCACATTATCAATGGAATCAGTCAACTGTGAACAGCGCATGAATAAGTGCGGCATAAAACTGAGTGGAAGGCATCGCTACAAAACTGTGGTCCAAGCACACGCATACAACAGCACAATACTTTTGAATGAGATCTTCAAGCAAATGTTCGATACAGGCGATAATTCTATTCCCTTGGGTTTGATATATCAAAGCTCATATGTATTAGACAGCTTGTGACTCAGCGATCAAGGTATAGTAGACTTCTGTTCATTTGACCACTGGCTAATTGGGTTTTTTTCTTCATTCAATCTAGACTGAAGGTTCCGGCCAGTGTCTATACATTTCTATGGGCCAATACTTTCGGTATTTTGATCATGAAGTTCATCCTCGGCGGATAATTCACACTTGACTGAGCAGCATGCGTGCCCCTGACCCCAACAGTACCACCAATGGCGTTGGCCTTGACTATGATATACGACAGATACTCTTCAGGTGTGGACACGTCACAACAAATTCTGTTGTGAGTGCTTCCAGATAATTTCTCTTCATGCTGCCCTGAAACAGGCCAATGACCAGTGTCATCCCGCAGAAAAGCAGCGCAACATACCAGCAAAAAATAGAGCGAAAGAAAATATGGTCTCATCCCCATGGCAACTGGCAGAGGACTGGTGCACACAGGACTGGCACAAATGTTTCTGCTTTGTCGCTGGCAGGGTGCTAATGGCTACTTGAGGGACACGTTTCAATAGCGTGCCAAAAGTATGGCCTTTTTAGTAGCCCCTAAAATAGAGTTCTTCCTGCAGCTTCACGAAACTATGCGCAGACGAAGGTTTGGCAAAGGAACACAGTCATATCATTTTATTCACTGCACAAAACAAGAGCGTGCAGAAAACAATGCCAGAACACCGGACATTTCTCACAGAAAACCATTGCCACCTCTCACGTGATAGACCTATGATTGGAAAGTCATCTAGTGGTGCCGTTTCAAAATAGGGGACAGTATCAGCCCTTCCTCAAGGCATGCTGTCCACACTTAAAGGGTATATCCTACATCATGGCCTTGGCATCATATATATATATATATATATATATATATATATATATAGGTATAGGGCCTTGCCCTATACCTATAGGACAAGGCCCTATAGCGAGTGGGATAAATGGCGTTTAGCATTTTTAGATAGGGGAGTACCCCAGTTACCATTATCCCCCAAGAGAAAAGTGTATAACAGCTGTGTCTTACCAGTACTCACGTACGGGGCAGAAACCTCGAGGCTAATGAAAAGGGTTCTACTTAAATTAAAGATGACGCAACGAGATATGGACAGAAGAATGATAGGTGTAACGTTAAGGGATAAGAAAAGAGGAGATTGTGTGAGGCAGCAAACGCGATCTGATGACATCTTAGCTGAAATCAAGAAAAAGAAATGGGCATGGGCAGGACATGTAATGAGTAGGAAAGATAACCGATGGTCATTAAGGGTTACGGACTGGATTCCAAGGGAAGGGAAGCGTAGCAGGGGGCGGCAGAAAGTTTGGTGGGCAGATGAGATTAAGATGTTTGCAGGGACAACATGGCCATAATTAGTACATGACCGGGACAGTTGGAGAAGTATGGGAGAGGCATTTGTCCTGCAGTGGGCGTAACCAGGCTGATGATGATGATACCCCAGTCTGTATTTTATGCCAATCAGCAGCCTTTTCCCTGCTAAATTATTAGTGAGGCCGCGGGTATTTTCTGCGGACTCCGTACTGATGTAACAAGGATATCTTTGGCATCTAAGTTGATGGGATATTGTGAGGGATAGTGTGAATAGTTAGTTAGAAGAAGATGCTGTCACTTGGTTAGTAGACCCTCAAGCTAACACGTTAGCCTGTTCATTTAAACTTATTTCTGGGCGAGTTGGTGCATACTTGATTTGAAAATTGTAACAGCGCTAACACATGCATTCACAAAGTAACAAGGATGAGACATAAGCGCTGAGTCTCATCCTTGTTACTTTGTGGATGCATGTGTTAGTGCTGTTACAATTTTCAAATCACATTGGTCTGTTCGTTCCCTTGTACCCCCAAGAGTCCCAGGCACCAGAGTAGGCGATGATGGTGGTGGAAAGATTTGGGGATTATCGTGAGGCTAGCTGCAGTCACGTGACCCTTGAAAAACATGCGACATGTCTCCTGGGAGTCCGTGACCACGACCGAGTCCCTTTGTGAATGCTCTGCATGAGCGAGGGCGATCGCCACTGCTAACGTTTCAGCCGAGGTGGGGGATCCTGCCATGGCCAACACGGTTATTTGCTGCAGGCAGATCACGTTCACGACCACCAGGGTGTACTACCAGGGCCTACCGGTCGCCTCTGCCTATGCAGCTGCGTCCATGTACAGTGAAACCTCGTTAAACCGTAGTCGGCCGGAGCTCGGAAAAAGTACGTACTAAACGGTAGTACTGTTTAACCGAAATAGCATGAGATCGCCCACTTACCTGTAGAAAACGGAACTCAGAGAGAGTGCGATGAAAGGGGAAAAAACATGCAGTATTTATTCACTTCGCGCGACATAAGTGTTATTTGCGTTTGATGCCGCGGCGGCCTAGCACGACGACAGCAGCCTCAAACTTACTCAAGCTGCGTGCCAGCTTCTCAGCCAGCCCTCCTCCTCTCGGCAAACACTCGCACAGCAGATTCCTCGTTGGCGTTACGTATTCTCCGTGCACGCGCGCACTAGTGCTGCATAAGTTCCGGGGCGCCTTTTTCATTGCCGGGTGCCGGAGTTCGGAAAACTTTTCGTTTGGAATAGTTACGTTATCGCGCCCCTGTTCTCGTTGCGACGATTGCATTCACAAGGCTGACGTAACGCGCAACTTCTGCCACTGTCGGGCCTGAATCGCCCGTGCTGTCGCTTTCCGTGTCGTCCTCATCACTGTCGCTAGTCGACACTTCAGCAACAACAGAGGCAACGATGGCGAAAAGTCGAACCTCGTAGCCGACATCTCTTCGCGGTCGCAGCAGCGCTGCCGAGCAACTTCGCATTCCAAATGCCACACACTGTAGTCAACAGCAGATCCATGTCGCGGGCCAGCGCCGACTTCTTCGTGTCACGTTCGATAGCACGGACGATGTCTAATTTTTCTTCTATGCTGAGCACCCGGCGTCTTATTTATCCGAGCTTCGGCATGACGCGAGTCCTCGCTTGCACGACGCCATAACGCGCTCTCGCTCTCTGGCACGGCATTTTTCTTTCTCTATGGGCACGGCGTCGAAATGATGTTGATGTTGATGCGGCTTCACTTGCAAACGCACAGGACGCTTGGAGGCCGTTGTTCCGATCTCTGAGGCTTGTTGTTCTGCCGGACCGCCCGGTGGAGACGACGCACCGCCGTGTTTGCGCGACGGAAACTGGAAACGCTACGTTTTAACCGATGCGTACGCAATAAGCTGGTACGGTTTATGCGGATACTAAATACATTATGTTCAATGGCCGCTGAGTCGGGGGAATTGACTTTACTACTTTTAAACCGAAACTACTGTTTAAGCGGGTACGGTTTAACGAGGTTTTACTGTAGTACGTATAGTACCTAGGGTTATTAGAGTACTTCGATTGAATATGTTTTGCACATGCTTTGCGCCTTTCCTTGTTGTCCTCGGGATGCATGTTCTTGGGAATTGGAGATATACTGTAATTTTGGATCTCACTGAAAGAGGGAGAGGTATGGCCGGTTCGGTGAGATCTTCTGACATCTCTTCCTTTGAAACAGGTTACCAGTTACAAGTACCTAGGAGTGACAATCACTAATAACCTCTCTTGGAATCTGCACATTGATAACATTTGCTCTTCAGCTTTCTGCAAACTTTGTTACTTAAGACATAAACTTCGTAATTCTCCTCCTAATGTCAAACTTCTTAGCTATTTCACATTCTTTCGACCTAAGCTTGAATATTTCTCTATTGTTTGGGATCCTTATACTAAGCTTAACATTAAGAAGTTAGAAAGGATTCAGCGAAAAGCTGTCAGGTTTATCTATTCCAAATTCAAGTATACTGATTCTCCTTCTGAGCTCATGAAAGCTAACAACATTGAGCTACTTGAATCGAGAAGAAAAAAATGCCGTTTGAATTTCTTAAACTTACTTCTTAACGGTAAAATGGCTATTGATCACACGCAGTTTCTTTCCCCTTTAGTCACAAGACCTACGCGACATTACCAAATACACTTTCTAACCCCTTACTTTGCAAGAACAGACATTTATAAGTTTTCCTTTTTTCCGTGTTCTGCGTCCGACTGGAATAGCCTAACAGAACCTTATGACGCAGTATATGACTAGATGTTTATGTCTTTTTGTGTTCTTTCCTCTGGTACTACCGTGCTTCCTTTCTTGTTGCTCTCCTTTTGTGTAAAACAGATATTCTGTAAATAGTATTGCCCGTCCTGCTTGGACCAGATTGGTCTGCAGTATGTATTAAATAAATAAATAAATAAACAAATAAATGGGGTAAGCTGGGATTCTGAGTCGAGCAAATATTGCCCTACCAGTTTTTGCAAGGCTGAAGCTTCCCTCTGTCGCATCAGAGTGGCCTGCCTGAGTTCGCTGAAAGTATTATGTGCTCCCAAAGCTAGCATGCACTCCATGGAGGTACATTTAGGCAAGCCCAGAGCCGCCTTGAAAGTGGTTTGAATTATTGTGTTGGCCTGCCTTTTCTCTTCCCTGCTCAGGATTTGGTAAGGTAAGCCATACGTGATTCGACTAATTACTAAGGCCTGTACGAGCCTCAGGTTATAGTCTTCTTGCATGCCCACCTTTCGATATGCCACTCGACATATCTTTTAGGCTATGTTGTGGGTTGCAGATTTGAGGGTTTTGAGCGTCTGTGCTCCTCCTCTGTCACTCTGAAGCCACAAACCCAGCACTCGCATCATCGGTACCTCTCGGACCGTTTGGTCCTCAACCACGATGTCAAACAACCCTCTGGATTTGTAGCCTTTCATGTGTATCCAGATGACCTCGGATTTTTCGGGCACACACTTCAGCCCGCTTCCTCAGGAAAATTTCTACACTGCTAATACTGCACCTTGGAGCATATATTCTTTATCCCCTAGGGACCCTCTGCTTGCCCACAGCGTGATGTCATCCGTGTAGAGCATGCAACTTAGGTTGGGTGTCCCGAACTAGACTGCACACACGGCGACACGTTGCCATGTTGAAGAGCAGAGGAGATATTACTGCTCCTTAAAGGGACATTAAAGTCAAAAATGATTTCTTCTGCATTAGTAAATTACCGTTCTACAACACTGAAAACACCACTCTTACAATGATATGATGTTTGGTAAGCCAGAAAAAGCGCAAGAACGAAATACGGGTGGCGACGCCTACTTAAATTCCCGCACCTGGGGGCTGTGACGTCTTGGATTTTGATGGCATCTTCTAGGGCCTACTAATTATATATAGCGATACAGATTGACTACATTGTGTTCTAAAGGAACCAAATATTAAACATGGCAAGTTTCGGAAACCTTTATTCAGCCAACGCGGCCCAAATGCGAAAACATACTTTGGAATCCCTGATGTCATGCTGACATACCGGTGTCGGGGTTTCGGCGCGAAATTCAAATACTGATACTTGGACCTTCATTTTTTCATCAAATAATCAAACTATTATTTTGAAATGACTGCCTGCAGGGTTCTCAAACAATGATTCATTAGTCTAAACTGATTTATTGTTTCGCTTTAGTGTTCCTTTAAGGTGTTTCTTTACTAGGCACTTTAAATATCTCCGATGTAATTTAGCCAATAGTGATGAGCGCCTCACAGTTGGAAAGAAATGCCCTCATGTAATTGTAGGTGCCCTCGCCACAACTCGCGAGATCGAGTTTTTTGCGTATTGCAGCGTGAGAGACGTTGTTTAAGGCTCCTTTGAGGTCTAGTGCTAGGACTAGTCTTTCATCGCTGTACGGCATATTAGTCAGAATTTCATCTCTATGTAGGAGGAACGCGTCTTGACATGATAAACCAGTGCAAAATATTATCATGGAGTCCGGGAACCAGCTCCGCTCTTCTAGGTATCGGTGTAGTCTGCTATGGATCACCCTCATATACTGTATTTACCCCAATGTAACACGACCCCAACTGTAACGCAAGGGTCGACCTTGCGAGGGCGAAACCGGGAAAAAAAAAAGAACACAATTGTAACGCGAGGATCGACTTTGCGAATGCACAAGATCAAACACGCAAAAACGAAAATTTAATGCGAGAAAGCGAAACTATAGAACACAAATGTAACACAGGAAACAAACTATAGGAAAAGTTGAGAGCAGCTTTATTGAAGTACCTCCAAAGTATGCCTAATCTTCATCCTCGCCGCTAATGTCGCCATCGCTCTCGTCATCACAGCTGGATTCCTCTTTGTCACTAGTTGTTTCCCACAGCAGATCGTCCTCACTTCCGTCGAAGGCATTTGAAATAGAACATTTCTTAAATGCGCGGTAGACTGTTTCACGAGACAGCCTGTACCAAGCAGCTGAAACCCACTAGGCAACAGTTGATGCACTTGGGCGTTTCAGTCTTCCTGCAGGTGTTGAGGTAGATCCACATTCAATCCAGTCCCAATACAGCTGCCGCAAGCGATCCTTGATCGGCTTGTTCAAGCAAACATCCAAGGGCTGAAGAATGAACGTCATTCCACCCGGTATAACAAACAAATGCGTTCGGTCACACTGCGGCTTTTCTTTCATGCCGGGTGTGAGGTGACCTCGAAAAGAATCCAGCACCAATATTGATTCTGGATGCAGCAATGCACCTGACCTTTGGTCCCAAATGCTGGAAATACAATCTATGATGAGTTCCGAGTCCATCCAGCCTTTTTAGTGGTAGTGTATGACAACATTGTTCAGAAATGTTTCTTTCAGGATAGTCTTCTGGCGAAAAATTATGAAGGGAGGGAGCTTGTGACCATCAGCCAAACATGCGAGCATAAATGTTATCCGATTCTTTTCGTTTCCGGTGCTTCTATTCCAAGCTTCGTGTTCACCAGACTTGTGCACTGTCCTAACCATTGGCAATCAAGGTACACGGGGGTTTGGTCCGCATTACCGATGTGTCCAAGTGGCATGTTGGTAGAGCGGCGGAGATCAATGACATACCGCTGAAACACAAGAAGTTTCTACTTGAAGTCCTCGGGTAGTTTCTGACAAATCGAGGTAGCGCATCGAAAGGAAAAACTGGCCCTTCACATGAACTCCTGTATCCAGCTGCACGATGCCTCGAATTGGTTTGGCGCCAAACCCGCGTCTTGTGCAAGTTCACGTGCTTTGCACTGAAGCATTTCAATGCGCGCACTAAGAAGCCGGGAGCGTTGTTCACCAATGAAGCCCGCAAGACGACCCTCCAAATCCGGGAAGCGGCATTTCTTGGGCCTACGGAAACGTTTTCTATGACTGTTGCAATTTAACAACTCCTGGTGATGCTTCCTCCACCCCCTTATCGTCGATTCGTTGATGTCAAGGCTTCATGCGGCCGCTGAGTTACGGACTTTTTCAGAAAGTAGAATAACATTGCGTTTCAAGCCAACGGTATACTGAGTGCGAGAGCACACCATTTTGAATGTAGGCACATTAGGCAGGCAGGAACAGACCAACGTGTTGAAGCGCCGAACAGACAATGTGGCTGTGCACTGCCTGAGGAATTGGTGGCGTAGGTCACGTGGTACTATCGTGGAAACAAGTTCCCAGGACGCGCCGCCAGTGGCCCAAACGGATTGCTAAGTCACTAGAATCACCTAGTGGTGAGAAAAAGGTGCGTCCATTTCGCGCGCCAATCGTTTGACACTCACGCGCGTGTTTGGTCGCTCCAAGGGGACTCATCGCTGGCGTGACTTGTCGCTGGCTCTCGTTGGTGTCGTTTGCGCTGCCTTTCTTGCGTTAGCACCGCATTCCCGACTCGCTCTGGTTGTGGCTCGCGTATTGGTTGACCGCTGAATTTGGAGCGGGTGACTTTGAAGGAGCAAGTCAATCGACACGCACGTAAGTGCGGCACATTCAGTGGGCTTAATAATAAGTGTATGGTGCCTTTCTTAGCATTTTATACCTAGTATTCGAATGTAACGCGGGGAGGTGACTTTTCACTTCTATACTTGGTAAAAAAACTGGCGTTACATTCGGGTACATACAATAGCTGACCCAGACAGGATGTGAGCTAGAAATTTTCTAATTTCGTTCCTGCATCTCTGACGTAAAGGTGATAATCTCAAAGAGCTTATAATTTCTTGCATAAGGAATGATGAATGCAATGAATGAATGAATGATGAATGCACTAGGCGGCTATTCCTGCGTTGCGCATCAGCATCCTTCCGTATAACCAAGCGAAAGAGCACAGCGAAGGATGAAAGAGCAAATGTGGAGCATAGCAGGGTACGAATGATGGCGATAGCGAAGAAAGCACGAGGAGGAAAGCGGAGGAGGAGGGCATGGCAAAAGCGTGAGAAGAAAAGTGTTGTGCCATGCAAGACGTGTTCCACGGTGAGGATTGCTACGAGATGGTGCCAGAGTAGTGCATGTGGTCTGCTCACTGATGATGCCATTGATAAGGCATGCGGCAAGTGTGTGATGGAAACAAAGCACCGCATGTGCAGACGTCTGTCTGCAGTGGCTGCTGTGAATCGCGCCCACGCGTCATGCGCGCGCTGCATCTTGCGATCCCCCAATAAGCATGGCAGTCGCGCCACACTTCACTCCGTCAGCAACGTGCCGCACGAGACCGATTGTCCGCACCAGCCAATATATCGTGAAATGAAAACAGTTATAGAGCTGCACTCAAATTTCAGATTAGGGAGTATTGTAATCGTTGGTGAAATTTTTTTCACTAAAAATTTGCGCGAAGTGGGGAGGGGGGCACATTCCTTATGTGGGGTAAAATAATGTTCATTTTCTTTCCGATCTGTAGCACCAGATAGGATGCCTGGCATGCGTAGGCATCTGGTCTGGAGCCACGCCATGGCAAAATGCCTGCATCCCGGCATGTCAGACGCCGTATGGGCAGCTAAATTTCACTGTGCATCTCCTACTTTTGCTGCACTTCTGAAGTTCCAATCTGGCTCTACGGTACGGCAAAACACTTTGGATTCAGCGGCCATTCCGGCGTGTTGGATGCAGTATCGGGTGCCAAATTGTGCCGTGTGCCTTTTACTTTTGTCGCACACTGGGCATGTGATCTGGCTCTATGGAACAGCAAAAAGCCTCGGATCCAGATGGTGTATGGTATGCCCAATCGCATCGTGTGTCTCCTACTTTTGTCACTCGAAGGCCATCTGATCCACACTACCACATGGCAAAATGCCTCAGATCTGGTGCATCAGACGCTGTATCGGATGCCAAATTTTACCGTGTGTTTCTGACTTCACAGCTGCAAGTTTGGAGTACAATTATTATGCGAGGAAAAAGAAAACCTCATTTTCTGATTGGAAAAGGAGGGGGGGGGGGGGCATACATTACGCAAAAGCATTCATTATGCGAGCAAATACGGTAGTTGGCATTGACCCAACAGAAGTATATGTGCCACTACGGCCTAATAGTTCATCAGGCTGCTGCACAGTGGAAATGAGGTTGCGGTGGACCATTGGCATATAATTCAATTTTTTTAAAGGGGCCCTGAAACATTTTTTGAACATAACAAGAAAATGTTGCCGATCTGTAAACGAGGCTACTGTGAACATGTGAGCTAAATATTATTGTACTGTATTCATCAGGTAATTTCCAATATCATATAAAGAATAGTGAAAAACCGCTGGCTCTCTCCTTTGCAATGTCGTCATGTGACTACGTTGCAAGCAGCCAAGCCTACCAATAGTTTTTCGCTGACTTCATGATTGTAAGAACGTTCACAGTTTACTGTTATTGTTAATTTTAAGGAGAGGTACATCTGTCTGCAATTTGAAAAATACGAGAAAGGCATTTCATCTTTGCCCTGTCAGTTCACACACAACAATTGCACATAGGTGTGTCAGCTACACATGGCCTCCGAGATGGCTTCATAGCGCAGATACCGTGAAGCAGTGGCATAGCCAGAAGCTTATTTCAGGGGTGGGGGGGGGGGAGGTCCGCTGACAACTACCACTCCTCCCCCTCCTTCACTTCTCTCCACGCGCACGCACACATGCACACACACATGCACACACACACACACACACACACACACACACATTACATAAATATATATATAAAATATATACAGTCGCTGACCATTTATTTGGACCTCACGGGGACGGCGGAAATGTCTGAATAAACAGGTGTTCGAAAAAGCAGATTAAGAAAAAAAGAAATGCTTTATTTCCACGCACTTATTCGGGCTCGGCAGTAGGGGTGAAGAAATCGTGAATGCGCCGTTGCACGCTGTTTCGTTTACGCGCAATCAGATAAGCCTGAATCTCAGAGAAGGTTCCATGGTCACTATAGGCGGCTGAAAGCACAGTCGCTGCTTGTGCACACTCCGCATGCGACGGCGGCGTGGAACATGGTGCGTCATCTTGCGACTCGGAGTCATCGTCCGACGGTGCAGCAGAAACCTGACGAATGATCTCGCCGTCATCGAGTTCTGCACATGTCAGTACAGCAGCGTGAGCACCTGTGAAACTGTCAAATGAGACGGCGTCTGGAACCACTGCACAGGTCTTGGCAGAGCCCTTTCGGTGTCAGTAGGGTGCACATCGGAAAGCGACAAATCTTAGGTTCCCGCCACCCGCTTGCCGGCATTCCCCTGCGCAGTCTGCGCGGGCACTGTCAGCACCATTAGACGACGCGATGTTTCCGTATGCCGCATTGGATCACCGCAACCTCGACACAGCACACAAAGCAAACACCGCCATGCCGTCACGCCTACACCAGTCGAACGAAAAACGTGGCCTGCTCGCAGCGTCGTGCGCGAATAAAGAAACAAATCAGCTGCTGGATTGTCTTGACATGGCTTACTAAGCTGAGACCGGAACTGCTGTAGCCACTCTATCGAACCAGGCAGAAACGATGATGATGAGCGGGGATCTGCAGTAGCCTCACTTTGTGGGGCAGCAAGGAGGCTCTGTTCAAAACAAAAATGGCGTTCAGCAAGTCGAACCATGCCCGGTCAGAGTAGATGCATGGTGCTCTCGATCGAGTTGGCTCAAGGAGTGCCCAAAAAATTAGACAAGAGGTTTCAAGGTGTCCGAACTTTCGGTAGTTGTTATACATTATGGTCTATATGGGGAGAATGGGGTGGTGCCGCAAAGCAGACCGAATAATCGAGCATGTCCGAATTTTTGGATACCGAAAAATCAGTCGGCGACTGTAGTTAGGAAGGGCTCTCCAGAGCAAGCAGCACATGTTACCATGTGGTAGGTAAGCCTCAGCTAGGCGATTGGTCATGGCTGTCTGGTGTTGAGCAATCAGGCAGTGACGAGACGCTCTCCTTATGTCCATAATTATCCGCCAACTTCGTTCTTGCTCGTATCCATCACTCCACTTCCCTTCCTAATATTCTTTTCCGTTAGTCACTGTCACACTCTTCAACATTTACCAGTTTCTTGAAAGGAGCGATAGCCACTAACGTTCCTATATTTCTGTTTGTGCGTGGACTTTGAGGCCATTCTCCTACCTGCCCTCCCACTTATTTGTTGTGGTGGTTTCTTAGCTTCCCTGGCCCAGTGCCCCCGTCCTTGGTATATTTTGCCGTGCTCAAATCAAAGTTCTTTTAAAGCAAAGCATTTTTTTCCCGTACGTTTACCCACATCGGGTATGGTTCAGAACATACATATACATGGAAGGAGTGTGGCAGAGAAGAAAGAAGATGTGAGAAATTCGTTAGGACCTTTGCACCGTGTTGAATGCGCACAATGCCCTCTGGAGCTCCCTGGGCATCGATCACCACATTAGCCTCCTGACAGCTGTAATTATCCATAACCCCCCTGCAAAACCACTGCAGAAATTGCAGCACTTACGTTTCTACTATATCCAAGTCCAGAGGGAAGCTAGATAGAATAGTACAGCAAAGGCAGAGAATGGGTAACGAGTGAATAACAGCCTTGCCACTTTTCGCTCGCAGTTCCCATACAAGGGGGTGAGGAGGAGGGAATAGGGAAAAGGTGACATGAGAAAGCAAGGAAATACTGCTACTATAGACACGACAGCAATTGCGGAAAAAGTGGATAAACTTAAGTTCTAGGTACAGTGATATAACAACCCCTTTCTCCGCCTTAGGACCGCCACTAGCCCTCTTTCATCTATCTTTCTGTTTCATGGGAAAGGGGGCGAGAGGAGTCAGAAATTTTTTGGGGGGAGGGGCAATTGACCCCCCCCCCAGCTGGCTATGCCAATGCCGCGGGGGCCATGGGGTGCAGCGACAAGCCCTCTCACTGGCGAGATGCTCAACTTTTTGGTGGGACCTTGACCCCTTGCCATCTCCCCTGTGTAACTTCCAGCGTGCTAGTGCAGTCAAAAGGAGAGAGAAAGCTGCCCATCAGTGCAATGACTACTGCAACTATGCTTACAGATGAAGGATTCAAAAAATTTTTGCAGCAGCAGCAGATTCGTGAGGCAATGTCCTTCAATAGTGAGGCTATTCTGTAAGTGTGATCTATTCAGCAAGATAGCAGCAACACTCAGCAACACCGAGCAGCCACAGCCAGGAAAGCCCAGAAAGGTTTGCGAAGAAATCGTCGCTTTAATAACCGATCCAACAAGCACCCAGCTTTCTGCACTGAGTCACTGTGCGGCTTCTGACCGCTGCACGAGGCTGGTTGATGCACACCTCAGCAGCTTTTGCGATACAACCTCAGATTTTCACAACGTACAGAGGAGTCCAGGTCGACAGTGTCCATTTCAAAACAGTGTGCGTCACTTTGCGCAAAGTTTGAAATGTCCACATTAAAAGGGGGTGACATATTTCACGATATTACAAGCGTTAAAGGGAATGAGGCCCTGTACTGTCATTGCTAAGGTGGCAACTATCTAATACAGTGGGATCTCTATAGACGGTAATCGTTTAAACAGGACGGCCTCTTATATGGAACACCATCTTTGTGGTTAATTGGTTTTGTATTCATGCAATTGTATTCAGCTTTGTCTCTCAGTAAATGGAACTCCTAATATATGGAACCAATTTCCATGGTCCCTTGAGGTTCCGTTTAATGAGTCCACTGTAGTAATAAAGTAAACAAAAGCAAGACACAGCAAATAGTGACCCTACGGGACTGAAAGCTGTTGCTGTAGCACGAGCAACAGCAAGTCAATAGATCTGTTTGTTCAAGACTCTCAACATGCCTTGGATGAGCAAAATGAATGAAAATAACTTGCTTCACATCTGCTGCAAAATATCCCTCGGGAATACCTCAAACATAAGAATACGGTGTGCACACAAAAATAAGCAGAAGTTATTTCTTGAATCAAGGATTCCGCTCAAGTTTCTAACGTGCTGTACCACCTGTGCAAGATCGCAATGCATCCATCACTAAAGGAAAAATGTCACCTTAGGAGATCATGCTCACCTTGACGTGGAAGTGAGTCAAACTCATTGGCATCGTGGACAAAGGCCTGAACGCAAGAAATCTGCCAGCGTTCGCAGTTGCTTCGAATCTTGGACACACGGTTCTCAGACCTGTCCAGGGCAACCACCAGACCCTGAGGAAAGCGCAATGTTAGAATCAAATAGCACAAGCAAAAATCCACTGCGGCAAAATTTCAGTATAAGCATGAGATCACACGTTCAATTTCTCATGACACGAGCCATATTACTGTTGTTGGATTCACTTGGATGAAATTGAGAATGTTGGCAACTGTCGCATCAGCGGCTCTGCGATGGGGTCAGACTATAAACACAGTAGCATAGTATGATTTCGATAAGTGTACTAATCATGAACGTGAAAATTGCCAAAAGGCATTCGCATCAGGAAACATACATGCAGAAACTCCTCTGGGAGTTGTCTAAGTATCGATAAGCATTGTGACACTTGCTCATATCCATGCCGCCTGGCGTCAATACCAATGATAAGAAACTTGATACAACCAGTGTACCGTACTTACTTGAATCTAATGCGCACTTTTTTTCTCTATAAAATGGGTCCAAAAATTGCATGCATGTTAGAATCGAGTACGACCCTAAATCTGCATTACCATATAGCCGTCGGCATTTCAAAATGGCCGCCTCGTATGTGCTTTGAGCCTAGCTGCCGTAGCTTCCTCCATGTGCTGCAGTACGTGTGCTTAGGCAATGCTTCCTTTCGCTTAGGTTAGTGCACTGTCCGTCTTCCCATTTTCTGCGTTTGCTCTATCAGCATGGAAGTGCCGACTGCAAAGACATGCCGAGTTCATCATGATGCCACAATTAAAAGGAAAGCGATCATGTGTGCAGACACGGATGGAAATTGGGCCGCCCCATCACGGGCGTTCGCAGTTCCCGAAACTTGCATGTGGGACTGGCGCAAACAGGAGAGGCATTCTACACCAGTGGCTGCTACGTACAGGCGCCCAAATCTTTAACTGGTGTGCGCGAGCGGCGACTTTTCTGTGCGTCGGCGCCGTATGACAGGGCGAGGCTGGAAACAGCTTAGCAGACGATGGGCCCAGCTGAGCGCGCTATGTCCGCATGCGCTTAGCCTCAGACTCTTTCCAGCCGCGCCCCGTCATACGGCGCTGACGCACGGAAAAGTCGCCGCTCGCGCACGCCAGTTAAAGATTTGGGCGCCTGTACAGCGCAACAGTGCGGCCCCTATTTTGAAAGCGATCTGTGATGGAGAAAAGAGTCTATGCATCTAGGCGCACCATGCTGTGTCCTCATCGCTTAGTGTACGTTGAAGCGAGAGTCCACACAAAGGTCAATTCGTTCGCTCCTGCTACCGCACTTCCCCACTCCAGCATTTTGATAAAGAGTTTCCACGGTCATTGAGTGAAACGTGTTCATGCTTGTGTGCGCGTGACACTATGCTTGTTAATTTAGTTAGTAAGCAAATGTTTAAAAGTTCATAGGGTCAATAGAATTACTATCCTAACTTTTTGTATAGCTGTCTACTAATTTGCTATCGTAATCGACGCTTCACCTTTTGCGTGAAACTGTGACTTTTTAAGTTATCTTTTACTTTAGTGCATTGGGATTAAATCTGTTTCTTTCCCAGAAACTTGTATTTCTCTACGAAAGAATGAGGTGAGCAGTACTGTAAAGGACTTTCTTTCTTTAGGTCACGGCAAACGGGTGCACATTACAATCGAAAGCATTTTTTTGGTCACAAAAAACGGGTGCATGTTACAATCGAGGGTGTGTTAGAATCGAGTAAATACGGTAAATCCTATCAAGCCTTAGCAATCGTTATAAACCTTATCGGATTAGATCCGACCCTTATCAACCCTTATCTGCTGTTATCAACCTTATTGCACTGGATCCATTGCTTATCAACCCTTATCTCTCCTTATCAACCTTATCATAAGAAGCTAACAAACACTGACACCAAGGACAACATAGGGGAAATTACTTGCGCTTAATAAATGAAATAAAGAAACGATAAGTTAATGGAAATTAAAGTGGATGAAAAAACAACTTGCCGCAGGTGGGAACCGAACCCACAACCTTCGCATTTCGCGTGCGATACTCTACCAATTGAGCTACCATGGCGCCGTTTTCCCATCAACTTTCTTGGGTATTTATGTGTCCTAGTAGAATCCTGGGAGTGTTAGCCAGCGCTACCACTGACAGACCTTGGCGGCGGACGTGGAACGTCCTTTTTGCCGCAGGCGTCACGAGAACTTGATCTTTTTTGGGTGAAGGCAACTGGTCAATAAACCCACATATGCTACCTGAAGGCATCAATGTTGCCGGATTCGAGACCCTCGTTATGTAATAAATGAGAAGAAAGGGGGTTAACCGAGGGGCCCGATTTTATTAGTAATATCATAAGAAGCCAACAAACACTGACACCAAGGACACCTTCGCGAAATGCAAAGGTTGTGGGTTTGGTTCCCACTTGCGGCAAGTTGTTTTTTCATCCACTTTAATTTCCATTAACTTATCGTTTCTTTATTTCATTTATTAAGCACAAGTAATCTCCCCTATGTTGTCCTTGGTGTCAGTGTTTGTTGGCTTCTTATGATATTACTAATAAAATCGGGCCCCTCGGTTAACCCCCTTTCTTCTCATTTATTACATAACGAGGGTCTCGAATCCGGCAACATTGATGCCTTCAGGTAGCATATGTGGGTTTATTGACCAGTTGCTTTCACCCAAAAAAGATCAAGTTCTCGTGACGCCTGCGGCAAAAAGGACATTCCACGTCCGCCGCCAAGGTCTGTCAGTGGTGGCGCTGGCTAACACTCCCAGGATTCTACTAGGACACATAAATACCCAAGAAAGTGGATGGGAAAACGGCGCCATGGTAGCTCAATTGGTAGAGTATCGCACGCGAAATGCGAAGGTTGTGGGTTCGGTTCCCACCTGCGGCAAGTTGTTTTTTCATCCACTTTAATTTCCATTAACTTATCGTTTCTTTATTTCATTTATTAAGCACAAGTAATTTCCCCTATGTTGTCCTTGGTTTCAGGGTTTGTTGGCTTCTTATGATATGACTAATAAAATCGGGCCCCTCTGTTAACCCCGTTTCTTCTCGCTTATCAACCTTATAGGACATGACCTGACCCTTATCAACTGTTATCAGTGCTTATTAGCAATATTAGAATTGATCTGACCATTATAAGCCATTATGGCTTTTTTGAACCTTATCCATCTGCATCGAACCATTATCAACCATGATGACACCCAGATAACCCTCATCACTCTTTATCATCCTGATCAAGTCCCTGACAGTTGAACTGTCCGTGTTGCGTGACATGAAGCGCATGAACCCCCATAGATCGGTGGCATTTGGTCGGTGAAGGAACGCTCGAACAGAAGGTGCATCCCACGACCAGCTACAAGGATGTGGTGTGTTCAGCATTAAATTTTTGCTAAATCGGAATTTTCCTGATGTCTACAATGCACTAAGTCGCCTCTACATGTGGTTCTAGAGGTGGCTTTTATTCCACCATCACCATATCTTTCAACAAAACCTTTATTGAAACTGTTGTTTTATACACTGTTTTCTTTTACAGCGATTAGTCTTACATGACGGACAGGTTTCCTCGTTGTGCAGGCATAGAAATGGTTATGCATTTAAAAGGCATTGTTACAAAATCGCGGCCCTGGTGACATGTCGTGCCTAGCTTTCTACAGTTCTCTCTCTTACTGCTCACCTCCTCACTTCTTTGCATCTCTGTAACATGCTCTCCCTCCTTCTTTATTCCCTACAGTGAAATTTCAATATACCGAACGAACTTCAGAGGACCGTGGAAAATTGTTTGTTATTCTGAAAGGTCATCCTCACCAGCCCCCATACATTTCTACAGGGCCAAACTATTGTTACTTCAACCCCCGAAGTTGGCCTTCACCAAATAATTTGAAGCTGACCAATCAGCACTCTTGTGCCTGAGCCCTATGGTAATCCCAACAGTGATGCCTTTAGTGGCACCTACTGTCTCAGCAAAGCTTAGGCCTTAGGGGGCAGTGAATGCGCTGAACATATTAAGCTTCTGTCAAAAATGTTTGCTCTATTTTCGGCCTGCCCTTGGAAGATATTCAAGCAATAACTGTAGCTCACAGTGTCTGATTACGATATGTGCCCAATTCTAACGCATGCCCTTTTTTTTTTCAGGAAAATTGGGCCGAAAATGTTTGTGTAGTGCAATTGAGCACGAAACCAAAAACGCCTTCGCTGTGTTTGTATGCTTTACCACATATCACGGACATATAAGGATGAAGCTGACCTTAAAAACCATGCAGCATAACTGACTAGGAAACTGGCCCCCACTGAGCAACATATATCAGACTCTTGCCCATTTTTCTTGCTAGGAAAGTGGTTGTGCGTTAGATTTCTACTTTGTTTAGAAGCTTTAATGTTATTTCTACATTAGTTTTCTGTTTTGGACACATAGAAAGTGGGCACACGTTTGACTCGGGGGCGTATTGGAATGGGCAAACACACTGCCAAATGAATCACCGGTGTATTTTAGCATTTTTTTATGCATCTTGTATCTTGTTTAATTCCCCTCGCTGGAAAAGCCAATAAACTTCATCGGACCCGTCAGGGTCGAATTAACGAAGGTTTAGTGTACTAGATTTTAACACTACCTATGTGCTGCTCCGCAATGCTTGCATTGGAAGGGCACTAATTGAATGACCTTATAAGGTCATTAGGTCAAGTGCGGTGCTCCTGCCTATCTTACTCCATGGTCAAACTCATGGGGAACCAGCATTGGCCAGGAAGCGTTATGGCAGCTTGAGTGTGCAGCTAAAATATCAAAGACACTGTCTTGGTAGGGAGGCCATGAAAATGGCACAACATTTTGAGCAACAACAGACACACGGATTTATCATCGTTAGCCCTATGTGTCCAGCAAAGCTGCCCATGGCTGTGAACATTGTGTGGAGCACATGCGCTCTTACATTCTAGCATGCTGGTGCCCAGTGAGGTCAGAGCCTGCACCTGTGCCTGAAAATCAGCAGTGAACTTTTTGCTGCGGAATCGCACAATGTGCTGCTGAAAAATGTATCCTCCACTCACTAGGCTGCCATTGGCATGCAAGGTTTCAGCAGTGGTTGCCCATTAAAGAGTAACAAGTGCAGCTCTATGGCTGAGTGATGTGAGGATGGGGAGGTCAATCCCACCGCTCGTAACTAGTTGTCAAGATTGAAGTCGGGCACGAATTAGGTGGTAGCTGGCCCATGCCGTCGTCCAACTTATCCACGCTGAGGACGTTGTTGAAGGGAAGGACTGCTTCTCATCGAGAACGAGGAATATGGGTTTATTTACAGTATCTACATGCAGTTCATCAGTCGAGCATGACTGCAAGAGAAAGAAGACTGAGCGGCTGCACAACAGCGGTTTATAAACACTCGGTCCCCCGTCGATCCCAAGGTGAGGGAAAAGTTCGACCAGACACCGTAGATGAGGGCTTACACACACACCTCTTTGCGCGAGGTTCACGGTCCCCAACCGACGTCAGACGGTCTTCGCAGAACTTGGAGCTGACGTCAGAAACAGCTCATCCGATTCCCCGAGCTGACCCCCGCAGCACGGCCGCCGGTTGTCCAATGTCTTGCGTCTTGAACAGCGCATGGGAAGGGGCCTCCGGAGACGTTCCCTCAACAACTCCCCCGCTCATAGCAGATCAAGTCGGCGGTGGTGGGTTCAGAAACAATAGTTGGTCCGCCGATCGCGTTTAGCCACAACGGCGCCGAGGCTAGAGCGTAACGGCGGCTTTCCAAGAAAAGTTGGCGCCGCTGTCGCAACTGGCTGGCAAAACTTGCACCTCAACAGGCCATTCTTAACAGTGAAAGTTGACGCCGCTGTCGCAACTTGCTGGCAAAACTTGCACCTCAGCGGGCCGTTCTTAACAGCGAAAGTTGACGCCGCTGTCGCAACTGGCTGGCAAAACTTGCACCTCAATGGGCCGTTCTTAACAGTGGGTGTGTTCCTTTCTGCCGAGGACTGCCTGTCACGCCCCACTTGAAAATTGTCACATGCTTGATATTTCTGGCTGCTCAGAACACTCCCACTGCTAACATTTGCAACAAATGTTAAGTAAGGATTCAGACATTTTTAACATGTGCAAGGTGCTCAGAACACCTGTATGGCAATGTTTGGAAATAACATACAGAAAAGGGCACAAGGGGGACCAGCCTATGCTTAGGGTACTCGTATCTGCTGGTCCTCAAAAGAGGCACTGAAGGCAAACTTCTTAAATCAAGGTAAAGTGATAGGTCAGTGTTCCAAGGTGTCCAAATTTCACTTTGGGTACAGCTTTCACAAGCAAGAATATGAGAAGCATGGGAGAAGACAGGCACTGCCACTATGGAAATACAGCACCAGCTCCCATGACATGACCCGCTTAAAATTGGTAAATTGTGGTCAGTCCCCGATGAAAGTTACACTGCACTTCAATGTCAAAATGTCGTATGGCCAATTTTATTACCCTTTCCTACAGAAAAACACCACTCTGCCTTTGTGAGGGTGCGGTACCGCCTCAGTGTCGGCCTTCGACTGAAAGCAAGCAGTAGCATCCAGCAAAGCATGGCCTCCAACACCTACATAAAAGCTAATTCTACGTTCATAGAATGAGCTCTGACGTGCCACATGCAACGTTTGTTGCAGGTGATTTGAACTGTGAATGAATTGTGCAGCACCTTCAATCATAATATTATCTGCAACGAAGTGATTCGTTGGCACAAAACAAATATGTACTTAAAGAAACGTAATCTAATAGTAATCTATATTGATGCAACGTCTGCCTTTAATGTTCCTTCAAATCAATCAATCAATTGGCATGAGAATCAGCAAGAATGATCTTTTGGGCTTGAGCCACTAAGAGGTCAGTATAAGGCACACTGCACTTGTTCAGTATAAGTATCTGTAGAAGTTCAGAATCACTTTCAGTAAAGGCCAGTCTTTCCAGCACTGCGCAAAAGCCCCACTACAAAACGGGATGACACCTACCATATCATTCATAAGCGTTGCCAGATGTGTGGTCTTGCCTCCAGGAGCAGCACACATGTCGAGGACAGTGTCCCCGGGTTTCGGTGCCAAGATGTGGCCACACAGCGCTGAAGGCAAGTTCTGCAAGAAGAGCTGTGATGGCTCCAGTCCGCCGAGGGGAGGACACCCCGACAACGGCTCAGTCATTCGCACGGCACAGCCCCTGCAATTGAACACAAGCACAGACAGGCTTACTCCGAGACACTTACTGCTGCTACTCATGTCATCACTTCATTATCATTGCCAGCCCACTTCTTCATTCGCTGTTTCACCCTTGCCATGGCAAACAGAAAAATTGTGCAGATCCCACACATTGTGCAAATCATTGTAAGCAAAGCTCTGGTAAACAGGATAAGAATTTATAAAAGAGCGCTGTTGCTAATTGACTTGATGTATTCCCCCTACTGTAACGCCTTTTAAAAGGTGATGCAGTGCAGCTGTGGCACAAGTCACGTGTCTTCATCCAAGCCATGCTTTTCAGCACCGCACGCATAAACCGATTATTTTTAGCCAGTGAGCTTGTCGGCAATAGATCGTCCTTCCAACACGACATAGCCAGCAGGTTTTGTGCGAGTAAGCAGGCCATGGTAGAGTCGCTCTTCATCCTCAACAGGTTCCAGCATGTTTATGACATTGAGTGTACATTGCGCAGAGTGAGAACAAAACAACTGCTTCCCACAAGCGCTCCAGAAAAAATCGGGGTTTGCTATAGTTGTGATTATGGATGGCAACCGCACATTTCTGAAGGCATGTAGCCATTCAGGTGTCAGGTACGACGCAAATGCAGGAATAAAGGCACAGGCCATAAGGCCCAAATAGGCATGAAGCGTTCTGGCATTCCTATCGTTTCCCGACCGCTTTGCATTGATAAATATCTGATGTGGACTCAGCCACTTCATTTCGGTTGGATGCTATTGCTGATGCTGCTCTCTTGTGTCGCATATTTTTGGCAGTCTGTGCCAGTTGCACTCCTAGGGTTGTCCAAACTAAACGGTGTGTGGCCAAATATTTCTGCATTAATGAGAGCTTGAGGCTGTTAAAAGGTGCATAAGCCTACTGGGACTAAAGGATGAGTCTGAATTACCTCATTTTCCGTATTGACAAGGGTCAAACCAACGAGGTCTTACTGTATTATGTTCCATATTCCTGCCTTTGCTGCTTGGGCATTTTATGCCTGCAGTATTCAATCAAACGAATACTAAAAATAAACGCTTTTTTCTCTTTTCTTCAACCACTTGTAAGCGTACAAAATTTCAAGAAAAAAAATGTGTAGTGTCTCTGAGAACTCATCTGACATAACGATCTATAATTATGGATGGAATTCCTAAGATTCAAAGCCGAAAATGAAAAGTTGAAATAGCAATTTCAACGTGCCATAGAAATAAAACTGCTTTCCTCACTTTTTCAGGCCTCTATTTCTTTCTCTCACACTCAGCAAGTTCCTCAGGAAGAATGCGGCCAAGACAATTCTGTACAGTGGCCATTGAGGACGGGCACTGGAAAAAATAAATAAATAAACACTAAGACCACACACTCAGACACCTGGTTGACAAAGATGTCTGCCCTGGAGACCAGCGTGGTTCCGTTGCCAAGGAAGACCCGACGTCCACGATATGGTCGGGTGCGGCCCTTCAAGCACTGGCCGTCGAGGTCTCCATAGACGGCCACCTGTTGCCCAGCCTGCAGACCTGCATTCCAGTTGAAATACTTACAAAAGCAACCCAGCACAAATGCAAGCTCAAAACAAAGACCCAGATGTTATTGCGTTTCCTATTTCCAATCATCACCTTTTCACTGCTGCTCTCTGTTTACAAGTACTAGAACAGATTCATGGCAATGCTGAGCACATTGCTATGGGGGCAGAGAGCAATAAAAACTAACCACCAAGCCTATCACCCAAGCACGAGCACCTAACAAGGTATTGCAACTGATGATTCATTGTTACGTTGTTGTTGCACAGCTGATTCAGTTTTGAACGCCTTAAATATTTCACGAGCTCCTTCTTTCTTTGGCAAGACAAACAGGTTCTGTCTGTTCCCATCCTGGTTTACGTTTGCATCATTCGTTCTTGTTGCTTGCACACTAAGCTCGTGATAATCTAGTCTAACTGAGTTATTTGTGGCATCTCCACTTGTTTTATAGTGGCAACAAAGAGATAAAGACAAGCAAAACCAACCAGGAACTAGATTGGTAAAATTGTGATAAGTGGTTCCAGAGTACAGGAACAACCTGATGGTGAGAGCACTGTGTTCTTCCCGCATTTTCAGTGACAGGGAGGTTGGGTGACAGTAGCCCCTTCTGAAGAATTCATTTGAAATGCCCTTTTTTTCTGAAGCAGCAGCCACGTATGCACAACAGTGCAAGCATTCTTGGATTACTTTGGCTGCTCTGAGCAGCAAGGAAATTTTTGCTCCACTTTAAGCAGCAAGTATCTCATTCTAGGATGCTGAACAGGCTAAAGTGATTAAGGAAGCACACCGGCCATGACAATATTCTGATTCCTCTCACCCCGACCTGTTTCAAGCCACGGGTGTCACCTGTCACCATTCCATCAGCAGGCCACCGAGCTTGGCAGGCGAACCAAGATTATGCCCGAGGGGGCGTCACATACTTGCTACAACGGGTAAATAGGGGTGATTTGATTCTGTACTTTAAGTCAACAAATAATGCATCAATAGTGTTAGCAAATGCATTGTTCGAGTCACAACATGGTTAATTTTAAATGTAATTTATCCACGACAGCATTATGACAATCAACACTCTACATATCAATCTTCCCATTTCATGTGTGTATGCTAGCAAGCTGTTAAAACAAAAAGTAATTCTTCACAAGGACTATCTGTCCACCGAACAACCTTCAAGTTTAAATAGCTGGAATGATTTGGTACTCTCACTATGAATGGTCATGAGCTGCAGCGCCACTTATCACAGTTTCAACACTCCAATTATTGGTGACTTGTGGTAATCTTTTTTCATCGACATTGTGCTAGCACCTATGGCTACCATTGTTTACAAATTTACTGGATCAATAAAATGAAAATGAAATCTGTACTGCACTTTGCTACTTCCACAATGCACTAAAATGTCGACACTTCACAATACCCGATTGTTCTCACAAGCAACAGTGTGAAGCAATAATGCAGGATCAGTAACAAACAATAACAATAACAGGACCAGTAACAAACAGTGGGCGAACAAGGAAAGACTCAGGGCAGTGATGAAAACAAGTCCCCTTGTTGTAACATTCCCTTGTTTCATCATAATCATCAGCCTAGTTGCGCCCACTGCAGGGCAAAGGCCTCTCCCATACTTCTCCAACTACCCCGGTCATGTACTAATTGTGGCCATGTTGTCCCTGCAAACGTCTTAATGTCATCCGCCCACCTAACTTTCTGCCACCCCCTGCTACGCTTCCCTTCCCTTGGAATCCAGTCCGTAACCCTTAATGACCATCGGTTATCTTCCCTCCTCATTACATGTCCGGCCCATGCCCATTTCTTTTTCTTGATTTCAACTAAGATGTCATTTACCCGCGTTTGTTGCCTCACACAATCTGCTCTTTTCTTATCCCTTAACGTCACACCCATCATTCTTCTTTCCATAGCTCGTTGCGTCGTCCTCAATTTCAGCAGAACCCTTTTCGTAAGCCTCCAGGTTTCTGCCCCATATGTGAGTACTGGTAACACACAGCTGTTATACACTTTCCTTTTGAGGGATAGTGGCAACCTGCTGTTCATGATTTGAGAAGATGCCTGCCAAACGCACCCCAGCCCCTTCTTATTCTTCTGGTTATTTCAGTCTCATGATCCGGATCCGTGGTCACTACCTGCCCTAAGTAGAAGTATTCCCTTACCACTTCCAGTGCCTCGCTACCTATCGTAAACTGCTGTTCTCTTCCGAGACTGTTAAACATTACTTTAGTTTTCTGCAGATTAATTTTCAGACCCACCCTTCTGCTTTGCCTCTCCAGGTCAGTGAGCATGCATTGCAATTGGTCTCCTGAGTTACTAAGCAAGGCAATATCAACAGCGAATCGCAAGTTGCTAAGGTATTCTCCATCAACTTTTATCCCCAATTCTTCCCACTCCAGGCCTCTGAATACCTCCTGTAAACATGCTGTGAATAGCATTGGAGAGATCGTATCTCCCTGTCTGACGCCTTTCTTTATAGGGATTTTGTTGCTTTCTTTGTGGAGGACTACGGTGGCTGTGGAGCCGCTATAGATATCTTCCAGTATCTTTACATATGGCTCATCTACACCCTGATTCCGTGATGCCTCCATGACTGCTGAGGTTTCGACTGAATCAAACGCTTTTTCGTAATCAATGAAAGCTATATATAAGGGTTGGTTATATTCTGCACATTTCTCTATCACTTGATTGATAGTGTGAATATGGTCTATTGTTGAGTAGCCTTTACGGAATCCTGCCTGGTCCTTTGGTTGACAGAAGTCTAAGGTGTTCCTGATTCTATTTGCGATTACCTTAGTAAATACTTTGTAGGCAACGGACAGTAAGCTGATCGGTCTATAATTTTTCAAGTCTTTGGCGTCCCCTTTCTTATGGATTAGGATTATGTTAGCGTTCTTCCAAGATTCCGGTACGCTCGAGGTTATGAGGCATTGCGTATACAGGGTGGCCAGTTTCTCTAGAACAATCTGACCACCATCCTTCAACAAATCTGCTGTTACCTGATCCTCCCCAGCTGTCTTCCCCCTTTGCATAGCTCCTAAGGCTTTCTTTACTTCTTCTGGCGTTACCTGTGGGATTTCGAATTCCTCTAGGCTATTCTCTCTTCCACTATCGTCGTGGGTGCACCTGGTACTGTGTAAATCTCTATAGAACTCCTCAGCCACTTGAACTATCTCATCCATATTAGTAACGATATTGCCGGCTTTGTCTCTTAACGCACACATCTGATTCTTGCCAATTCCTAGTTTCTACTTCGCTGTTTTTAGGCTTCCTCCATTCCTGAGAGCCTGTTCAATTCTATCTATATTATAGTTCCTGATGTCCGCAGTCTTACGCTTGTTGATTAGCTTAGAAAGTTCTGCCAGTTCTGTTCTAGCTGTAGGGTTAGAGGCTTTCATACGTTGGCGTTTCTTGATCAGATCTTTCGTCTCCTGCGATAGCTTACTGGTTTCCTGTCTAACGGCGTTACCACCGACTTCTATTGCGCACTCCTTAATGATGCCCATGAGATTGTCGTTCATTGCTTCAACACTAAGGTCCTCTTCCTGAGTTAAAGCCGAATACCTGTTCTGTAGCTTGATCCGGAATTCCTCTAGTTTCCCTCTTACCACTAACTCATTGATTCGCTTCTTGTGTACCAGTTTCTTCCGTTCCCTCCTCAAGTCTAGGCTAATTCGAGTTCTTACCATCCTATGGTCACTGCAGCGTACCTTGCCGAGCACGTCTACATCTTGTATGATGCCAGGGTTCGCGCAGAGTATGAAGTCGATTTCATTTCTAGTCTCACCATTCGGGCTCCTCCATGTCCACTATCGGCTAACCCGCTTGCGGAAAAAGGTATTCATTATCCGCATATTATTCTGTTCTGCAAACTCTACTAATAACTCTCCTCTGCTATTCCTAGAGCCTATGCCATATTCCCCCACTGACTTGTCTCCAGCCTGCTGCTTGCCTACCCTGGCATTGAAGTCGCCCATCAGTATAGTGTATTTTGTTTTGACTTTACCCATCGCCGATTCCACGTCTTCATAAAAGCTTTCGACTTCCTGGTCATCATGACTGCATGTAGGGGCATAGACTTGTACCACCTTCAATTTGTACCTATTATTAAGTTTCACAACAAGACCTGCCACCCTCTCGTTAATGCTATAGAATTCCTGTATGTTACCAGCTATTTCCTTATTAATCAGGAATCCGACTCCTAGATCTCGTCTCTCCGCTAAGCCCCGGTAGCACACTACGTGCCCGCTTTTTAGCACTGTATATGCTTCTTTTGTCCTCCTAACCTCACTGAGCCCTATTATATCCCATTTACTACCCTCTAATTCCTCCAATAACACTGCTAGACTCGCCTCACTAGATAACGTTCTAACGTTAAACGTTGCCAGGTTCAGATTCCAATGGCGGCCTGTCCGGAGCCAGGTATTCTTAGCACCCTCTGCAGCGTCACAGATCTGACCACCACCGTGGTCAGTTGCTTCGCGGCTGCTGGGGACTGACGGCCGGGGTTTGATTGTTGTATTTATATAGGAGATTCCCTTTTTTGCAAAGTGTTAATTACTTTTGGTCCTCAATTTCCTATGAACTCTTTACTTGTTATCACCAGCAATAATTTTTAATACAGAAAAGTGATGAGCTGTTATGTAAACAATGAAAAAATATCAATAATGTTTTTATCGCTACATATATTTATTCACACTAGCATACAGGGCAATTAGTCGGCATACAGGTCCATAAGTAAAATTTTTTCGCAATGCCTAGCTTGCCGGCAATGAAAATCTGTCTGCACTTGGCCAAGTGCTACACTGCTTTCTTACGATCAGTACTATTGCACCATAACCTAGGAGGAAAGCTAAGCTAGATAACTTTCTGATATGTCAGCCAGTCAGCAGAGATATTTTTTTCTGTTCAAAACTAGCAAGTCGGGAGAAAATGGGGGCCCAGTTGGTTGGACATTCTTGATTGAATAGCAGCACACTAGCATAGACACACAGGCACTGAACTACACATGGAAGGCTTATTGCTACGTGAAAGCCTTTACGCTTTACAAACAAGCATAAAGAAACCTAGTTGTGGTTAGGTCTTAATGCAGTGAGACAGAACTACAAGACAATGTGATGTGCACATGGAAGCTGGGCGTGCTAACCACTAGGCTATTGTGCAACATCCTCACTTAGTATTTTTGCAAGCACTGAGCACCACACAGACTCACTATAGTGGTTGCATTTATGCATGTGTCTCAGAGGCCATGACACGAGATACTGCCGCAGGCGAGCCTGATGCTGTGTGTGTTGCAAAGAAGTTGTTCTTAAGAACAGCGCCCATTGTGAAAGCTTGATGCTGTCTGCAAGAGGCCTCGTAAACCCCGCTTTGGGCTAGTTTCGAACAAGTCCAGCCAGTTCCGACTGAAAAAGAGCACCTTTTGGAGCACCCATGATGCCAGGGACGTAGACGTGAGCTCCCCTCAGAACGGCTTCAGCGCAGTCCCGGCGAACCACCACTTCTCGCGAGGATGGCTGCAGGTGACAAGGGCTCTGCCTACCCGCCAGCACCAACAAGTCGGGGATGGAGGGGTGACAAACGACTTGTGGTGCCAATGCGCTGTAGCTCTGGAAAATCAACAACAAGCTGAGATCTGCACCTACAAGAACATTAAGTCATCTGTTGGACTACATGTCATGGGCATATAAATGAAAGAATACTTGTCCAAACTGCTTCCACAGTTCTCATTTGGCAAACACAGAAAAAGATTACGAGAAACGACTACAGTTCTAACTACGTGAGGTACCATGATTTAGCAATATGCAAGCTAGAGAAATGTGCTAAACCAGGCAGATTTTCAGCTTCTGATGTTGGTATACCGAAATGCAAAATGATCTTTTACAGAGATTCCACCAAGAATAACCCACTGTGTGGTTTAAGTTCCGCTGCAAGAAAAGGCTAACACATCGCATTCACGAATTCAGACACAGAAGCCTTGCATCATATGCAGGTCTGTATTTTGAAAGTCGCCCATCCAGCACACGATTCTGTGAGTGTATTAGAAAGGGTCAAGTCCCGGCCAATCGAGTGCAACTGACAACATATACCAAGGCTGAACATCAAAAGCTATAACTCACCTCATTAAGGTAAGACTGTACAGAATTCTTAGCTGCTTCTGTGCTGGTGAGGCGCGTGTTGACCCGCACTGTTGTGTACTGCGGCGGCAGGCTCAGCCAGGATTTGAGACGTGACAGCCGGCCTTCTGCATCAGTGACCTGGTGAGACTTGTGTAAGCAAGCGCAGACAGCCAGTTCTCTTGCCTAAATACGTTCTCATTGCGAGCTTGCCTCACGCAAGTACACGCGGTACATGCGCACGTGCACATGTAATTTCACATTTTCGCAGTATGAATAATTAACAGCGTGTAATACAAATGCTTGCGCACTATTAACAGCTGAGCTATTATGGCTCCACTGACATACATGGATTTAGATCCTTCTATACCTTACAAACCATGTCGCGCGCCATATCGATCACGGTAGGAAAGGTTACTTGGCTCGCACTTATGGAGAAGGTTACATCGACCACGGTAGGAGAGGTTATATGGCTCGCAGTTATGCAGAAGATTGCAAACTATCACGCCTGAGAAGTAGCTTAATAATTTTGTTTTGTACGACACGCTTTAACTCCAGCCGTGTACAGAAACTTCTGTCACAAAGAGCAACTTACTCCCGCAGCCTGGAACTCTTCTAATAGTAGACATTCGACGTCAGGACTTTTTGCAAACGGGTTGTTCAATCGCAAGTCGCCCATCGTATGGAGAGTGGATCGAAACAGCAGTGGTACATAAATACTCTTCCTGAGCTGCTCGAGTCGCCAGACTAAACTTATGATCATAACGAGTCCGCAGTCATTCGACTCGAACTTGACGCAAAGTATTTACATGACGTCGACTCAGCCAGCTCTGCACTTAAAGTAATCATCTCAGTGCACAGCAAACTTCAAACACATGGGAGACATGAAACTATTCTTGCCGGCTTGTCTTCGACGTGCGTTGGCTATATTGGCTGCGCCCGGCACCGGTTTCTGTTTCGTTCCTACCGTTCCTGCAATGGTTTGCTTCTGTTAACCTCGTGGACTCGTATACATGCTCATACAGAGGCGCTGGTTCATGCGAATGCTGTCATCCAATTCCAACAAAGCCTGATATTATGGAGCGTTGGATATGGTTAAATATGGAGGAAGGAAAAGGACAGGAAGGGGCACACCGCAACGCGATTGAAGCCATACCTGTCGGCCCAACACTTGATCGTACGTCAGAGTGCGCGATTGGTTTTAGTACAGTTTTAGTGTTCCCGTTCCATAGGCGTATCTTGCACTAGACTTTCCCCTGTCAAAAGTCTGTGTGTGTGTGTGTGGGGGGGGGGGGGTAAAGTATGCCATTTGCCCCCGCCCCTCTTTTGAGAGCGGGCGCTTTCAGTTGTACGCCGAAAAGTCCAACAGAACTACAGCTGAAGCTAAATTTTCTTTCTTGATAGAGTGACCACATAAGTAACGCTTAACGCTTTTCTTTGCTACGGATCTCCTACTTGGACAGCGAGGATTGCTTTTTGTGCTTTCTCGGGACGCCCTGTATCGGACGACGCGCGGTATTCTCAATACATGCCCACGTTGCGAAGAACGTTTAGCACTGGGCAGTACCCGCCCTAACAAATGTCAACTTGCGTAACTTGCGTCATGCCCAGTTTTTTGGGGGGACCGCTATATCAGTATTCGAGAGCACAATCAGCTTCCTACATTTTACCTGCGAGCGAGCGGGAAGTGAGGATAAAATATTTTAATCAGCCGCGCTCAACGACTGGTGAGCTTTACGGCATGAATTCGTTGGATTATCAATTGCGGGAACTGTTTAATCTCTTTCCAGAGATAGCCGACATAGCGTTGCAGTCTCAGTATCTTATCACTATCAGAAATCAAATCAACCCTCTTGCAGGTGTGACTGTCGAATTCTATTAAGTAATAGCAACTTATCGTAGTTTGTTTCTCCGGCGCCTTCGGGGAGCGCAGTATTCTCGCCATCTTCTCGTACCTAATTTTTGTAAGCGTCTGCGCGAAGTTGACTGAACTTTCTGTGCCATCTTGTAGTCATACAGTTTTCCAATGCGGCGGTAAGCACGTTCTGCACGTCTTCTAATTGCTCATAGACATTCATATCCCCCGTCAACTGCAGCGTATTCATTTGGAACAATGACTTGCCTTGTGCAGAGCTTGTAAGACTCACAAAATATGTTTGCAAAACTTTTAAAGTTCGTATTTTCGCCCACTGAGTTAATTAAATAGTGAAGAAAGGTTTGCCAATTAGAATATCTTGAGTATCGCCGGGTCCCTTCACTCCGTATGAGACGATGTTTTACCAGGACTGGAAAATGATCGCTACCGTGCGTTTCTATGTCTGGCCATCAGATGCCATCAAGAAGGTCTTGTGAGCAGAGCGTAACATCTATACAACTCGGATAACGTAACCCCCGCAAGAACGTCGGAGAGCTGTCATTTAACACGATCAGGTTACTTTTTTCTCCGGCGCACTCTATAATGCCTCCGCGGGAATCATTATATTCACTGCCACAGATGACGTTATGTGCGTTGAAGTCCCCACAAACCATGGGCACATTTAAGTTTGCGATACCAAACACATTCACCAAGCTGTCTACAGATATTTTGCTAGAACTAATAATAATAATAATAATATTTGGGGTTTTACGTGCCAAAACCACTTTCTGATTATGAGGCACGCCGTAGTGGAGGACTCCGGAAATTTTGACCACCTGGGGTTCTTTAACGTGCACCTAAATCTAAGCACACGGGTGTTTTCGCATTTCGCCCCCATCGAAATGCGGCCGCCGTGGCCGGGATTTGCTAGAACGTTTTCTAGATAAAGACTGAGCAATGTGACACATGTTTTTTCTAAAACATATCTTGCATGCTACGAACTCCGGTATGTCTAAATCGCTCGGCTGTATTAAATAGGACGGCAGGTCTTTTCTCACGCATGACATCGCTCTGCTACTTCCAGCAATGCGCGATGATTTACATATAACATAGTTTGAAAGACGAAAGTCATCTCGTATGCCTGCCTCCTGTATACATAAAACAGGACAGTTATGTTCAGCTAGTAATTTACCAAAATGAGTTGACCTATTTCGAAGGCTATTAGCATTCTACTGAAATATGAAAACATTGTTGTAACGAATATTCATTGTAAGCCTGCCGTGGAGCTGTTGGTGGTTGTGGAAGCACCAACGATTCCATAGAAAGCAGTGCTTTTAGCTCTGGTAGGTTGTTTGCTTGTGGAATGGCACTTAGAATTGCACGCAGAGCTGTGAATAGCATGGGCAGGATCATCTGTGCCACGGGTAAAGACGCGTAATCATCAAACGACTCTGAAGCTCCACGTGTGATCGAAGCAGGTCGCTGAAGAGCTGACTGGGATGGTCGATGGGATGACTGTGGTTGATGCGAATGCTGAGGTAGTCGCTCAGATGTTAAATGGCGTTGCTGAGAAAGTACGAGGAGGCAGCCTTCCGTGTTTCAGCTCATGTCTATTTAACTTTGAGGCAGCTCTGCTCTGAGGGCACCCGGAGTAGGAAGCTGTGTGGTTTCCGCCACAGTTGGCACACATTGGCTGACACACAGACTTGCACTCTAAATAGTTGTGGTCGTGTGAGCATTTCTTGCAGCGACGTGGACTGCGGCAGTTCTTTGCTAAATGTCCAAATCTCTGGCAGTTGTAGCATCTCATAGCAGGACCATGGCATTCATCTACGGGATGACTCGTGAAACCCAAGTGCACTCGTTGCGGCATTGGTTTTTCTTCTCTGAAATATAGAATGACGGCTCTCAGAGGGCGTGATTCTATGGCTCAGTCTTCTTGGCGATTGAAGGGCGCCTGACGACGGGCAGACGTCACGCCAAAATCCTTCAGGAAGTCAACCAGTTGTTCTTCCGTATACTCAACTCGTACATGGCGTCAGTGGCGTAGCCAGAAATTTCGTTCGGGGGGGGGGGGGGGGCTCACTTTGCAGCTCGGCCTCCCCCTCATAGAAATAGTCGAGGGAGCAAAAATACATTAAACATTAATAATAACTGCGTTGCCACTGCCAAAGATGCTGCAAACGAATTCAAGGCAAGTATGTATTTTTTCATAAAAGAATATACTAGTATGTCTCAAAATTGTGCCCGAAATAGCTGATATCAATGCTTCCATGTTTTCTGCATATTTAATAAGTGAAGCAAATATCACACGAACTTTAGAACTATATCAGTTTGAAACCAGTAAAGCTGTGCACGCCGCTGATATGAAAAATGTAAGGGCCCTGAAATGTACAAGTTGAGAGAGAGAGAGTGAACTTTAATGAGCACCAGCGACAAATTTTTTAATGAAAATTTTTTAACCTCCCGGCCTTTCTCTCATTTGCATCTCTCTCTCTCTCGCTCTCTCTCTCTGTGTGTGTGTGTGTGTCATTCAAGAACCTTGTTTACGTTTTTGTATATATCCAACGACCAGGGAAAAATCTCAATGCCGCTGTCATTTGTTCCAATGTATTACGCAGTAGCAGCTGTCATCGGTCGTGTATCGTGAGTAATTGCTCCGAAATTATAGTCGCAACAGAGAGCACATATAAACAGTAGGAGTTCTGCAAAATATACGAAGGCGAGTCAAATGAAAGTAAGCCAATGCGAATATATGATAAATGGGGTAATTTATTTAAAAGTAGTCTCCATGAGCATTTAGACATTTGTCCCACTAACTAACGAGTCGCGCAATTCCCGTCTCATAAAACTCCTTGGGTTGCTGCTTCAAAAATCTTTAACTGACTCTACGCCATCGTCCGACACGAATATGGTTCCCTTGACCAGTTCTTTTCAACTGCTACCAAATGTGGAAGACGCAAGGCGACAGGTCTGGGCTGTTTGGCGGATGTTGCAGCGTTTCCCACTTAAACTTTGTCAGTTTTGTATTAACCAGATCAGCGACGTGGGGACAGGCAATGTCGTGGAGCAAGATGATCCCATTGCTCAATTTTCCACGTCGTTCCTTCTTCATTGCGATACGCAGCCGATCCGACGTTTCACAACGCCGGAAACAATTGGTAGTCTTTCCAGGTTTAGCAAATTTGATCAATAATGGCCCCTGACGTTCGAAAAAGAAGTCAACAACACCTTTTCGGCAGAAATGACGGCCTTTACTTTCCTTGGGGGGGAGGGGGGGGTATTCAAATGTTTCCACTGTAAGCTTTGCCCTAGTGTTTCAGGCTAGTAGTAGCGGCACCATAATTTGTCCTCGGTTACAATGGCTGACACAGTCGTCACCATCATCGTGATACCGAATTATATGAGTCAAGGCAGCGCCGAACTTCTCCGTCTTCTGGCGATAGTTCAAAATCTTGGGCATCCATTGTGCACACAAGAGCCGATAACCGAGATGTTCATGAATTATGGTGTGACCTGAACCGTGACTGATGTTCACACACCCTGCCAATTTATCGATGTTTATCCTTCGTTCTTGTCTGATCAGCCTTTGCAATTGTGTTGGGGTGATTGCACGGCGGTCTTTGCAACTTTCACGTCCATCTTTGAACCGTTTGCTCCAACGCTTCACAGTGGCCAATGTAATCCAATGTTCAACGCACATGGCAGCCATACTGCCACTAATTTCTTTTTGGGAAACATCTTCATCTGTCAAAAACCTCACCACACCGCGCTGTTCAACTTTTGGAGTGCCCATTATGTCACACAAGTGTTGATCACGAGTGTTGAACCCAGTGTATGAGAGCATTAAAGAACATTTATCCTCACCCCTGCAAGTCACTTCTGTAAATGAGATGCCTATGTGCTATGCGCATGCCGCGCAAATAATGAACCGAACCATTATTGCGTGAGGCGGGTTGGCTCACTTTCATTTGACTCGCCTTCGTATATTAGAAATGCCAAGATACAATGGAATATACAGATGTGAAGATGCAGCTTAATAAAAGGCAAAAAAGTGTCACTGGAAACAAAGTTCACTGCGCCATATGAACAAAACCTCGCGACAAAATATTTAAATATACGTATAAGTCTCCAATAAATCTACGTATCTAAGAAAAAGTCACTATATATGAGGCGTGAAACAAGGCAAATAAACATGCTGCGCAAGCACAAGTTCACAGATCACCGCCCCCCCCCCCTCCCTCCACTCCCCCGATGTATCGCGCGCGACGGAAGGCGGCGCGCTTCCTCAAAGCTTTTCTCCCTTGCGCACACAGGACTGAGCCACCATCATCGGCTTACCCATGTCCCCCCCCCCCCCCCTTACGCTTTAACTCGCACACACAGCATGAGGCGTGCGGTCACGATATTATCGCCCTTCGACTTTATGCGGAACATGAGGGCGACGACGACGGCAGGAATGCGCCTAGAGTGTCCACATAATTGCTATCGCAATAATATAACAAGAGTATCCAACAAGTGAAGAGTCTCACGGCTCATCACTTTGCGCAAACGAAGAAGTAACAAAATCGAACTTTCACCATGCGACAATGAGCTGCGCAGCAACAATGTCTTTTTTTTTCTTTTGTGATATGGGAGGCGCCGAAATGAAATAACGCAAAGGAAAGCATGTTGGCTACTATCGAATGCCTACTTTGGGCCCCTAGTGTGGCTAACGAAGTAATATCGAAGAAAACGTGAGACGCTTGGTCCACAGAGAAACATATGCATACTGCTCGGTATCCTACACCGTCGAGACAAAATTTTTCGTAGAGGTTGTGCTCAAGCGAACGCGTTGCAATCCGTCGAGTCCCCGCAGTGCTGGCGGCGAGCGACTATGGTTTGTTTCGTTTTCTCGTCTACTAGCCGGAAAGCGTCCAAATCTCTGCTAGGTGAAAATCCAGTCGACCAGAGAAAAACGAACGCGCATCGGAGTGCGTCGCGCGGTGGTCGATGCAGCACAAGAATGTGCTCTGGCTGGATCGACAGCCCGAGGGTATCGAGAACAAAAAAAAAAAGAAGAAGAGACTCAATGTGTCCTCGCGAATGAAAGTCCAAGTAGAAAAATAAATAAGAACTTAGTTACCTTTGCTGTCTTTAGTGTCTTGACATGGATGCTTTGGCACAGGTGAAAAAAATTTTTTTTTTTTGATACTCTTCTCTGTGACATGACGGCACAAATGAACCACCACAACGCTTCGTCTCATCGGACCTCGCTGCGTGCTTTGTCAACTTGTCTGATAGTGTGTTGATTTGGCTTGTCTCTTTGTGTGGTCCGATGTAAGACTTTAGAAAAATCAATGCACCTTTGGCGTCAAATGTTTAAAGCAGCATTAAACCGACAATGTTCCGGTATTGAAAATCTAAAGCACGACTTTGGAAACGTCAATGCACCTTTCGCATCAAAAGGTTATGAGAACTTTATACCTATAAAGTTTCAGAATTGAAATCCAAGCGCTCCGTAGATTCCGCGGCCCCCGCGAGATGCCGAGACGAGCCCACTCGCCATCAAAACGCCATTGAAACTTTGTGCTCGGTGGTGCGCCTTGCGTTAGGATACGTGACTCCCGATGCATGGACGTTGCCGCGAAACCCAGACCGATCTCGCAATGATCGCGCTAAAATGCATTTTCGAGCATGGAAAGGACATTCTAGACAATATCGAGCATGATTTCCTGCGCCGGGGGTCATTTTGGTCGGCGGCACACGACAGCACGAAAAAATCACGGGGGGGGGGGGGGAAGGGCTGAAGCCCCATAAGCCCCCCCCCCCCCCTTTCTACGCCCCTGCATGCCGTATCTTGACAATATTCTTTGTATAGTATGCCCGGGTGATTGGCTTGACTACCAAACCAGCCATTTCACTCATTGACAGTAGATGTCTTGCACATGAAACTGAAGTAACGTTGGCAAAGAAACTTCCATCTCTATTCACACGGAACGGCTGTACCTTTTCCTCTGCCGCGGAAACAATTTCTGACGCAGCGCAGTCTGGATTCACTTGCCAGAAGTTGCGGCCTACTTGTGAGGGTCGAAAAACAACTGAAATTCTCTCAGGCTGCTTTTTTTTATACATTGCCAAGGGAGAACGGCGTCACATCGCAATCTATATATGCCTTCATCTCCGCTTAGCTCATAGGTAGATGTCCTGTCTCCGTCAACCCGTTGTTTCTTGGCTTGATTTTCGCTTGTCTCAGCCATATTCACTGATGGTGCGCTGGAAGGTAGAGCATCGTTGAGGATTAGCGTCGCCGGCTTGATGACATTAGGCGCGTGTTGTGGCACTCCGAGTGTGGCGCCGATTCTGCGGCACTCATGCGCCTATAGGAACGCGCTGTCGGACGTATGATTCGTGCCGGTGTTATTTACTGCCTACCGCCTTGGTAGGCGTAGATGCGCTGCAGAGCGCAGCAAAACCACGCGATATTGTGCGTGATCTCTAGCACATAGGTATCCCACGGGATGTCTGTTCTCTCTGGACAACAGCAAAGTCGCAACACAGCACTTATTCTTCGAAGAAAACAGAAAATAATATCTCACCGAAGAAGCAACTGCCGCGCGGTGGGGCTTCTTTCAACTGAATGTTTAGTCATACCCACAGGGTGAGTTCTGAGCTACATATAGGCTGCAAGGTAATGCAAGTACATCTGTGCTATGATGCGTGCGGGCGTGTGTGTGTGTGTGTGTGTGTGTGTGTGTGTGTGTGTGTGTGTGTGTGTGTGTGTGTGTGTGTGTGTGTGTGTGTGTGTGTGTGTGTGTGTGTGTGTGTGTGTGTGTGTGTGTGTGTGTGTGTGTGTGTGTGTGTGTGTGTGTGTGTGTGTGTGTGTGTGTGTGTGTGTGTGTGTGTGTGTGTGTGTGTGTGTGTGTGTGTGTGTGTGTGTGTGTGTGTGTCTGTGTGTGTGTGTGTGTGTGTCTGTGTGTGTTTCCCCGTGTCATTTATGGCGGTATGGAAGCATCGTTCCTCACAACACCCCGGACCCCTCGAGCGTCGTGCTTCTTTATCATATACGCGTGTATCACGGCATACGCGCACTTCCGTTGTCAGGTCATTCCGGTAGCGTCCCTCCCGGCGTATGGCTGAACTTGTACCGTGTTTGCGCTCCCGACATGGAGCTTCGGAAGATGCGTCACGAAGGGCGCAGACAGCCACGGCTTTCCGCGTTCGCGTCGTGTGGCTCGACCCCCGACATCTGGGTTAGCGCTGAAGCCCGAAGACCCGAATGCAAAGTCACGATCGGGAAGGCGGACAGCGACTCGGTTATTTCGGTCGGGTTCCGCGAACGGGTTGCGTTGACGGTAAGCACGTCCTCTTCGCGTCGCGTCACGTGCACGTATTAATGCACGTGCACGTATTAGTTTAAGGATTGCGGCGCGAAAAAAGGGGGAAGCGACATCGAAGAGAAAAATCGTTTGAGCTGTATTAAGTATAAATTACTGTTCTATAGAGTAAAAAAAAACTTTTACAATATAAGAAGATTCTTGCAAAACCGGGAAAACAGGCGAGAACCAAACCCGGCTGACGACCCCGCCGTCCCGCAACAGCTCCCCAATCACGTCATAAATTTTGACGGCGTCTGCTCTTATAGTTCACTTTTTATCGGTAAAGATGGACTACATATTGTATTCGAAAAAGAGCCAAGCATTTAACTTAGCAAGTTTAAGGAATCTTCGCAGTGTTACAACAGCCAAATTTTACAGAAACTCACTTTGAAACGCGTTACGTCACACTTACATGCATGTGCTATAGAGTTTCAGCGAGAAAAAAAACAAATGGAACATTGACCTTCACTTCCGATAATCGAACTATATTACCGCCAAATGAACGAAGATGGAGTTCTCCAGTAACATTTCAGCACACAAAAGCGCTTAGAATCCATGCGCAATCTTTTGACACGTGATGTTCAATCATTTTCTTTGTCGACAATTAACGATACTTACGATATGCGTGATTAAGTGCAACAATGCGATTTAAGCAGACCGGTCGTTTCGAGCAATCAATGACACTCATCTCGGTAATATACATTGATGTGCAGCGCGACTGCCATGGTTCCTTATTATTTCCACGTTTTTATAATTTTGTCTTGAGCGAGTTTCAGTGCACCGAGTAGCAGTTTTCTCCATTCATCTTGCCGTTCCTTGTTACCGCGACAGCCTGCACAGCCTGGTTTGTAACGGAGTTTCCGAATCCTTGAGAGATACCTTCACAAGCTTGATGTTCGGGTTTCTTCAGGTATCTTAATTGAATAAATATACTGAACAGAATTTAATGGCAGCCGAAGAGAACAATACTCGTACTTCTATGGAGCTCCGTACAGCGAATTCTACGGCCAAGAGTGTAGAAGCGTTCTTCGATCGACTAGGGCCTGCCGTTCTACGTGATGCTCGCACGTTCGGCTAAGTAAGGTGTGTGAGCTTTTTGCGTAGCGTCACCAAAAGGAGAAAGAGAACGGGGCGAACCACATATACCACTGGCCTTCTACATTCATGGCTGGAAAACGGTTAGAGTCCACAAGACACCACTTTGGACAAGGCCAAACTTCGCCATGTTTGCATATCGAGCCAATAGAGGGCGTAGCCGTTGTCTCTGTTAACGAATTCGGGCTGTCAAGATGGTAAATTTCCTAGAGTTTCTTACAAATCTTACTATGGTTGACTCCCGTTAATTCGACCTTTGAGGGACCGCAAGACTAGTCTTATTTTTGTTATAGCGCAAACTTGACAAGGACAACAGAAAGGCACATCTGACACACACAGCGCTAACTTTCAACCACAGATTTATTTCTCGTTCTCGTCGCTATATATACACCCTCGACCCGTCATACAGCACGTGTAAAATTTCGGGAAAAAAAGAAAAAATATATAAACTGGGAACCATACGTAAGCAGTTTCTTGACTTACGTATTCATTATGTGAGTCAAGACATTATGTGAGTCAGGAAACGATACATAATGTATAATTGTATGTACCGTTTCTTGACTGTATGATTTCCCCCTCTTAATCCACTCCTGCTATAGCGTTTATTGCGCTGCAGTCATCATCATCATCATCAGCCTAGTTACGCCCACTGCAGGGCAAAGGCCTCTCCCATACTTCTCCAACTACCCCGGTCATGTACTAATTGTGGCCATGTTGTCCCTGCAAACGTCTTAATTTCATCCGCCCACCTAACTTTCTGCCGCCCCCTGCTACGCTTCCCTTCCCTTGGAATCCAGTCCGTAACCCTTAATGACCATCGGTTATCTTCCCTCCTCATTACATGTCCTGCCCATGCCCATTTCTTTTTCTTGATTTCAACTAAGATGTCGTTTACCCGCGTTTGTTGCCTCACCCAATCTGCTCTTTTCTTATCCCTTAACGTTACACCCATCATTCTTCTTTCCATAGCTCGTTGCGTCGTCCTCAATTTCAGCAGAACCCTTTTCGTAAGCCTCCAGGTTTCTGCCCCATATGTGAGTACTGGTAACACACAGCTGTTATACACTTTCCTTTTGAAGGATTGTGGTAACCTGCTGTTCATGATTTGAGAATGCCTGCCAAACGCACTCCAGCCCATTCTTATTCTTCTGGTTATTTCAGTCTCATGATCCGGATCCGTGGTCACTACCTGCCCTAAGTAGATGTATTCCCTTACCACTTCCAGTGCTTCGCTACCTATCGTAAACTGCTGTTCTCTTCCGAGACTGTTAAACAATACTTTAGTTTTCTGCAAATTAATTTTCAGACCCACCCTTCTGCTGTGCCTCTCCAGGTCAGTGAGCATGCATTGCAATTGGTCTCCTGAGTTACTAAGCAAGGCAATATCATCAGCGAATCGCAAGTTGCTAAGGTATTCTCCATCAACTTTTATCCCCAATTCTTCCCACTCCAGGCCTCTGAATACCTCCTGTAAACATGCTGTGAATAGCATTGGAGATATCGTATCTCCCTGTCTGACGCCTTTCTTTACAGGGATTTTGTTACTTTCTTTGTGGAGGACTACGGTGGCTGTGGAGCCGCTATAGATATCTTCCAGTATTTTTACATATGGCTCATCTACACCCTGATTCCGTAATGCCTCCATGACTGCTGAGGTTTCGACTGAATCAAACGCTTTCTCGTAACCAATGAAAGCTATATATAAGGGTTGGTTATATTCTGCACATTTCTCTATCACTTGATTGACAGTGTGAATATGGTCTATTGTTGAGTAGCCTTTACGGAATCCTGCCTGGTCCTTTGGTTGACAGAAGTCTAAGGTGTTCCTGATTCTATTTGCGATTACCTTTGTAAATACTTTGTAGGCAACGGACAGTAAGCTGATCGGTCTATAATTTTTCAAGTCTTTGGCGTCCCCTTTCTTATGGATTAGGATTATGTTAGCGTTCTTCCAAGATTCCGGTACGCTCGAGGTTATGAGGCATTGCGTATACAGGGTGGCCAGTTTCTCTAGAACAATCTGACCACCATCCTTCAACAAATCTGCTGTTACCTGATCCTCCCCAGCTGCCTTCCCCCTTTGCATAGCTCCTAAGGCTTTCTTTACTTCTTCTGGCGTTACCTGTGGGATTTCGAATTCCTCTAGGCTATTCTCTCTTCCACTATCGTCGTGGGTATCACTGGTACTGTATAAATCTCTATAGAACTCCTCAGCCACTTGAACTATCTCATCCATATTAGTAACGATATTGCCTGCTTTGTCTCTTAACGCACACGTCTGATTCTTGCCTATTCCTAGTTTCTTCTTCACTGTTTTTAGGCTTCCTCCGTTCCTGAGAGCCTGTTCAATTCTATCCATATTATAGTTTCTGATGTCCGCTGTCTTACGCTTGTTGATTAACTTAGAAAGTTCTGCCAGTTCTATTCTAGCTGTAGGGTTAGAGGCTTTCATACATTGGCGTTTCTTGATCAGATCTTTCGTCTCCTGCGATAGCTTACTGGTTTCCTGTATAACGGCGTTACCACCGACTTCTATTGCGCACTCCTTAATGATGCCCATGAGATTGTCGTTCATTGCTGCAACACTAAGGTCCTCTTCCCGAGTTAAAGCCGAGTACCTGTTCTGTAGCTTGATCCGGAATTCCTCTAGTTTCCCTCTTACCGCTAACTCATTGATTGGCTTCTTGTGTACCAATTTCTTCCGTTCCCTCCTCAAGTCTAGGCTAATTCGAGTTCTTACCATTCTATGGTCACTGCAGCGTACCTTGCCGAGCACGTCTACATCTTGTATGATGCCAGGGTTCGCGCAGAGTATGAAGTCGGTTTCATTTCTAGTCTCACCATTCGGGCTCCTCCACGTCCACTTTCGACTAACCCGCTTGCGGAAAAAGGTGTTGATTATCCGCATATTATTCTGTTCTGCAAACTCTACTAATAATTCTCCTCTGCTATTCCTAGAGCCTATGCCATATTCCCCCACTGACTTGTCTCCAGCCTGCTGCTTGCCTACCCTGGCATTGAAGTCGCCCATCAGTATAGTGTATTTTGTTTTGACTTTACCCATCGCCGATTCCACGTCTTCATAAAAGCTTTCGACTTCCTGGTCATCATGACTGCATGTAGGGGCATAGACTTGTACCACCTTCAATTTGTACCTCTTATTAAGCTTCACAACAAGACCTGCCACCCTCTCGTTAATGCTATAGAATTCCTGTATGTTACCAGCTATTTCCTTATTAATCAGGAATCCGACTCCTAGTTCTCGTCTCTCTGCTAAGCCCCGGTAACACAGTACATGCCCGCTTTTTAGCACTGTATATGCTTCTTTTGTCCTCCTAACCTCACTGAGCCCTATTATATCCCATTTACTACACTCTAATTCCTCCAATAACACTGCTAGACTCGCCTCGCTAGATAGCGTTCTAACGTTAAACGTTGCCAGGTTCAGATTCCAATGGCGGCCTGTCCGGAGCCAGGTATTCTTAGCACCCTCTGCAGCGTCACAGGTCTGACCGCCGCCGTGGTCAGTTGCTTCGCGGCTGCTGGGGACTGAGGGCCGGGATTTGATTGTTGTATTCATATAGGAAGGAGGTTGTGGCCCAGTACTGCACCAGGGTGGCCAATCCTGCTCTGGTGAGAGAGTGCGTTACCGGTTCTGGTCACCGGGATCAGGCCGCACTCCAGGCCTGTTTGTGCAATTTTCTCAACACACGGTTTTTTTTTGTATTTTCCGGTGGAGAATTGCGCGGCACCGGGATTTGAATCACGGTCCTCTTGCACTGGAGACGGATACTCTACCGTCCCCGCAGGAGTTAAATTAAAAATTGAATTATGGGGTTTTGCGTGACAAAACCACTTTCTGGTTATGCACGCAGTAGTGGAGGACTCCGAAAATTTCGACCACCTGGGGTTCTTTAACGTGCACCAAATTCTAAGTACACGGGTGTTTTCGCATTTCGCCCCCACCGAAATGCGGCCGCCGTGGCCGGGGTCCGATCCCGCGACCTCGTGCTCAGCAGTCTAACACCATGACCACTGAGCAACCACGGCGGGTCCCGCAGGAGTTGTACGCCTCATTTAACCTACAGTGGTGCCCAATTTGATCAGTCAAGGTGGGCCAATCTGAGCTCGGTTATACCGCATGGATGGCACTCGGCTAGAGAACCTGGTATTTATGACCTGCACATGTGTGGCCACACATAATTGAGGATATATAATTTTTTTTTTTAGGAGGGTTTCCGTACAGTGATAAAATGAAGGAAAAGACATTAAAAAGAAAGAAAAAAAAGGGGAAAAAAAAGGAACATAACTTCTGATTTGAACTCGTGATCCTTCAATGTTGCCCGGAAAGGTACTTACAGTAAATAAGTACCTACAAGTACCTACCTACAGTACTTACAAGTAAATAAATAAATGAATAATTCTCGTGGTGGTTGTGAACTATCGCAGTGCCAGAGTTGCGCTTAGCAATTTTAGTAGGAAACTCTACGGATAGGTTTTACCCACCGTCGTAATTCAGTGGGTAGCGCTTCTGAGCACAAACGGCCACGTTTTCAGTCCTTCCAGTGGGGGCGAAATGCAAAAACGTTCGTGTACTTAATTCAGATTAATCCGGAGTCCCCCAGTACGACATACCTCATAATCAGATCGCAGTTTTGGCATGCAAAGCTTATAACTTCTTTTTTTTTTCTATGAAGGAATTTGACAATATGGTGCATATATACTCCTTCGTTGCAAAGGCAACCTGCGCATTCGTACACCGTGCCCTTGTGTAAACCGTTGCAGGCTGCAGGAAAGCCCTCCCGCCCGCTCAGTAGCTGCGCTAAATATGTTCTAAATAAAAACATGTTAAATGAAAGTGATGTATGTGAAAAATAACATTTGTTGGAAGTTAGCGCTCGTACTGTGTGTGTGTGTCTGGTTTTTTATTGTCTCGTCCTCTGCGCGCTATTCGTCGCTATTCATATCAAGCACCAACAAGCCCAAAAAGCTGCGCTGCTCGACACTCGGGTGTTGCGTTGCTTTCCCGCCTCTTTCTTGGCACGGGTTCACGTGTGCCGTCCGTCACCCGCTCACGACGTGGCCACTCCGCCCATGTTGTAGTATACGTACGTGTGCTAACTGTGCTCAGAAATGAACCCTGTGTCAGGTAAATGAAACCGATTTTCGAGACAGCATGGGTATAGACGTACCTTAGTATATATGCACGCACTGCAGAAAATGAATAATTATTTTTTCGAGATCCGCGAGTGTAAATATTTTCCTTGCCTGGGTCGACGAGGGCCGAGGCAAACGGGATATCAAAACTTCTAAAATAAATTAGCTTTGAGCAGATCAGCAATAAGCCGCGGCCTTGTGTAGGTCGCGCTCGTTTCAATCAGCTGTCACAAACAGGCAGCCACAGGTGCAACCACCTTAGCACATGGCTTGGCTTACAGTGCATGATATACTACATTCGCCGAGCGCGGTAAGCAGCATAGGAACTGCGTCGCGAACCCTGTCAGCCTCACAGGCAAAATATATAGCCACGGTTCATTCGTTCATTTCTCAAGGTGCCCATGAACAACAGCAGGAGACCTTCGTGATGGTGTACTTCCGCAGTACAAAATAAACGAAGAAAAAGAAATGAGAAGAAATGACAGAGGAAAACGGGGAAAACTAAGTTCTGAGATAAGGGGTGTCCGAAAGTTCATGCCCCAGAAGTTGAATTCCTTGAGTGAGTAATAGCAAGGTATCTCGAAGGCTGCGCTTTTGCTGGCTGCATGAATCAGAAGTGATTGCAGAGTTCAAAACACGTTAGGGACGCCATATTTTAGACATCACGTTTTCCTACTGCGGCATTCGTAATGACAGACTTCCTTGTTTGAAATGGCACGAGACCTTTTTTTTTTTTTATTCATATGATATAAGGAGATGTTGGCGCGCAATTTAAGGCGCCGGCTACTCCTTATCTCTTGGGTGGTTCCGTCATACATCATTCAGGGTGCATGGTTACATACCAAATAGTCTTTTCACACAAGCACGCCTATGGCTCCACACCTACGTAGTCGAAAGTCTCAAAAGTACAAACGATACTGTCGCCTAATAACACTGTCGCCTAATAACACTTAGCACACTATGTCTCCACACCTATGTAGTCGAAAGTCTCAATAGTACAAACGATACTGTCGCCTAATAGCACATTTTCTAGTCAGCGGGTCAGCGGGTACATACAATATACATGGCAAATGTCTTCACACTTATGTAGTCGAAAGTCTCAAAGGTACAAACGATACTGTGGCCTAATAACACGTTGTCTAGTGAGCGGGTGGTATATACATCGTGTTAAAATATTAGCACATACAGTCACAACAAAGCAGTCAACATAACATAATTCCCAAACAGATGGATATATAGAGTGACATTCAAATGAACAGAACAATGAAAGCACTAATAACGTCCAACGATGCCACTGTCTTTAAAAAAAGTCTTTAGTGCTTTTAAAGCGCTCTTCTGCAAGGCCGTTGTTGGCCAAGGGCCCAAAAGTTTCCTTAAACTGAAAGGTCTGCGGTCTAATTTACTTAGCGCTGATTTAAGTCGGCATCTTGGTGTGTCGTGATGTGGGCAATCTAGAAGGAGGTGATATATATCTTCATCTACAAATCCACAATCACATTCGGGGGTTTCCGCTCGGCCAATTCTGTGTAAGAAATGCTTTGTGTAGGCAGTGCCTAGCCGTAATCGATGAATAAGCGTTTCCATAGTTCTATCTAATGACAATGAAAATTTGAATTCAATAAATGGATCAATATGATATAAGTCAGAGCTCTTAGAATTCTGGTCAAACCAAGTGTTTCTAGACATGTTGACAGACGTTGTCCTTATAATGCAGCGTAATTCATTTTTTGATATTGGGAGCGGAGCCGTATCATCTTTCAGGTGCGCTTGTCGTGCTGCTTCATCGGCTGCTGTGTTGCCAGGAATGTTGCAATGCCCTGGTATCCACTGGAGTGCTATTGCATGTTTCGCTTCGCTTGCCTTTGTGAGGTTTGTAAGTGTTTCATAAATTATACTGTCGCTGAATGCTTTCCCCTTTGTGCTGCAGAGTGATGTTAGAGCCGCCTGTGAATCGCTGAAAATTACCTATTTTTGCGCTTCTGTTACTGACAATATAAATTTTACCGCACATAGGATTGCGAACAGTTCAGCCGTTGTGAACGAAGTCGCACGAGATAACTTAAATGATTCTTGTTTGTTGAGGTGCGGTATAATGAATGATGAAGTTGAAGAGGTTGCTGTACAGGAGCCGTCTGTATAGACGTGTGTGTATCCTGAATACCGCATATATATCTGGTATAGTGCGAGTTGTTGAGCAGCTTGAATGAACATGTCTCTTTTGCTGAATATTCCTTCTACTGACAATTCGATTTTTGGAACTGTAAGCAGCCATGGAGGATATTCGATGTCTGAGTTCCAAAATTCATTTCCTGGCAATATGTGAAGATTTTTTTGAATTTCTATGTGAACATAACTTCTATCTCGTTTCATTATGTCTAGAGCCAATGGGTGGTTTTTATGCTGGGTTTGAAGACGGAAATAATGCCGACATGTTTCTGTAGTTCGCATAACTGGAAATGGTGATTGGCGAGCCTCAGCTATTACAAGAGAACTCGAAGTCGCTCGTGGAACTCCTAGACATAGGCGTAGTCCTCTAGCTAAAAGTCTTTGAAGTCTCTCTTCTGACGTGTGGGAAAGTCCGTGTAAGATGGGCGCGGAATATGCAATTTTTTGTCGTATTAATGCATTGTAAACAGTCAGCATGGACGATACTGATCCGCCCCATGATGTGCCTGCAAGTCTGCGAAGTACAGTCACTGTGGCATTGACCTCGTTTTCGAGTTTTTTTAAGTGGGGTGCCCAGGATAGCTGCCTATCAAGTATTACGCCAAGAAATTGATGCTGTGTGACAATCATTAGAGGGTGTCCTTCCAGATTAAGAGTGAAATTTTTTAACTGCCTCCGAGTGAAGGGCAATACAGCAGTCTTTGCGTGTGATAGTACCATTCCTCTTTCTCTCAAAAATTGGTTGATGATATTTATGCCGTCTTGCAATGTTATCTGGAGTAGTTGAGCATTAGATCCAGATGTCCAAATACACACATCATCTGCATACAGAGAAAACTTTAACTGTGATGGCAGTCTTCGTGTTAAATCAGCCATGACGCAGTTAAAAAGGAAGGGGCTGAGTACGCTTCCCTGTGGTACTCCCTGTTTGACGAGATGTTCAGCACTCTTTCCTTCACCCGTCTGAACAAATATTTTGCGACCTGATAGAAATTCAGAAATCCATCGCAAGGACCTGCCAGACAGACCAAGTTCCAACATGCTTAGCAAAACATGAACGTGACTAACAGTGTCAAATGCCCTCTTGATGTCTAGGAATACTGCTATAGTCATGTTTCCACATGCACGCTCGTGCTCCACACAGGTTACTATATCTAATATTGCATCCATTGTGCATCTATGTTTTCTAAAACCTACTAAGTAGTTGGACAGCACATTCGTTTCATTACACCACCACTGAAGTCGCGCGTCAATCATTTTCTCCATTACTTTGCATAAACAACTTGTCAAACTAATGGCGCGGAAGGATTCAAGGCACAAGGGCGTCTTACCAGGTTTTAAAATTGGTATGATCCGAGCGACTTTCCAAGAGTCAGGTACAGTTTCCTCTATCCATAAGTTATTATAGATGTCTAAGAGCGCATTTGTACCTGTCGGTCCGAGGTTTCTTAGCATATTGTACGTAATGCCGTCCGGCCCAGCAGCGGACTTTTGGCGACATGATGCAATTGCACATTGGAGCTCGCTTAATGTGAAAGTGTGATCTAATTGAGGATGTTGGGCCCAGTAGCAAGCAGTAATTTTTCGCTTAGCCAACTCTACTGAAATATCAAATTCTGCACATAGGGATGAAAAAGCAGATCTCGAAATAAGCTCACAAAATTCATCTGCAACTATTATTTCACACGTGTCCCGGGCTACAGCGAGAGGACGAAATGGGAAGCTTTGTGTTACAGGTCCGCTTAAAGAACGAATTACAAGAAAAATTCGTGGGACAGACGTGTGAGGAGACAGCGTGCCGCAGAAATCGCGCCAGCGCCGTTTGCCTAAGCTTTCCATTCGTCTGCGCATTACATTGTGTATCTTCTGAGCGTTTTTGTATGCTTCCAAACTTCCGCTCCGTCGGTAAGCTCTTTCGGATCGGCGTCTGATGGCTCTTAGGTGTTCATATTCTCCGTCAACTGCAGCATAATCTTTTGGTATTGGGACCTTCTTTGTGCATATGTTCATATTATCCTGCAAAAATTCTGTAAATTTTTCCACTGTTGCATGTTGGTTAACTTGATCCGTTAGGCGGTACCGAAAAGCTTGCCAGTTGGTTAGTCTGCTGTAACGCCTGATATCATAGTTCATGCTAGGGTGGTTAACAAGGATGGGAAAATGATCACTTCCGCGCGTTTCCATATCTGTTGTCCATCCCACACCATTCACTAGATCATGTGAACACAGGGTAACATCTATGCAGCTTGAGTAATTATATCCACGAAGGAATGTTGGCGACCCATCATTTAAAACGGTCAAGTTGCATTTATCTATGGCGCACTCAATAACATTACCCCGTGCATCACAATGATCACTGCCCCAGATGATGTTGTGTGCGTTGAAGTCGCCACATATAAATACATTAGAATGAGCTATTTTGAAGATATCCACTAACGCTTCTACTGAAACCCGGTTTGAAGGTTGTAGATATAGATTAATCACTGTTATACAGAGCTTGCCAAAGGATACTTTACATGCGATGAATCTCTTCTTCATCACTTAGCTCATAAGTCGATGTTCTATCATCGTACTTGCTGTCTTCTAGGCGAGGTTTCTTGGTCTCGGCCTCACCATCAGCCATCATTCCTGAATTCGCTGAAGTTGATTCTGAGTTGGGGAGAACCAAACGTGCCGGCTTTATGAAGCTCTGTGACGCTTGCAAGGCTCCAGGCTTTTCATTACGGCCCGTAGCGTCATTCATATGGCTTGTTACGTTTGGACGAGCATAAGGCTCGTGACGATGTTCTCGGCTTCCGACCACCGTAGCGGCAGGGTAATAGTCAGGTCTTCAAAAAAGAAATGTCGTACCTGTAAGGCGCCTGGCTCGCTGAATCTTCACCCGATGTCTTGTTAATCAATCGTCGTCAAAGGTAACCGTAACTATCCAAAAAACCAGAAAACTCAGAGCACCACATAAAAACAGCGACCGAACAGATACACTGCACTGCGGAACGTGGTCGCAGGGTGAATCACTCGAAGCCCTCAACGTTTCACTTGTGGTGCCTGAAACAATCTAATGGATACAATGCCTCTTCAACGGTACGTAACGTTGCCAATGACCCCGAAGGATATCGGCAATTGTTCGCTTGCACACAATATTTAAAAAATATGTGCTCAGACGTCGAGCATTACACTGATCTTTGTATCAGTGGTATATCTCCGTTCGGTTACCGTATAGGACGACCAAGTGGCAACATGCACTTAAGAGAGTTTGCTGACAGGCGTCTTGCGTCTTGCAGCGTGCTTTACGAACGTGCTGTAGAACTCGTAAAGTGGTCAAAATAGAACGAGCACTCGACTATAAGGTTGAAAGAAAACAAAAATATGATGACGTTTCGGGGCAGCTACGGGTCCTTGTTCACAATGTAGCGGAGCATGATAGATAGATAGATAGATAGATATATAGATAGATAGATAGATAGATAGATAGATAGATAGATAGATAGATAGATAGATAGATAGATAGATAGATAGATAGATAGACAGACAGACAGACAGACAGACAGACAGACAGACAGACAGACAGACAGACAGACAGACAGACAGACAGACAGACAGACAGACAGACGGACGGACGGACGGACGGACGGACAGACAGACAGACAGACAGACAGACAGACAGACAGACAGACAGACAGACAGACAGACAGACAGATAGATAGATAGATAGATAGATAGATAGATAGATAGATAGATAGATAGATAGATAGATAGATAGATAGATAGATAGATAGATAGATAGATAGATAGCAATTAATAATGGGCTAGGTGAAGCAGAGCGCGCGTGTGTATCTTGGGGAGATCATCCCGTGTCAGTATCTGGTTTATCTCGTGTGTTGTCGACTGAATATATAAACACTTTAAGGGCAGACATGAAGACAGACGCTCCTCTGTCGTGATTGCCCCAGCAGAATCCCGAGTGAATGACGGGGTTATAGTAGACACAGTTCGTCATAGCATTTGAGCTAGCGTTGCTTTTCTAACGCCGTTCTGGTGCTGCTTAATCCTGCTTTTGAAGAGTCCATATTTTTCCAAAATATAGAAACATTAGATGCCAAGAACGAAAGCGAAAAAATAAAATGAATATGGAGGCTTACAAATATGGCAAGAAAGAAATCAGGAAGGAAAATCTGTGTGATAACGCGAAGTGCAGTGCCTTGCCATTTGCGTTGAACAAACATCTACCGGACCAAATATTCGCCACAGGATGAGCCATACGTGTGCCGCAGCAAAAGTGCGAAAACGACTCAGCACATTTTAAGGGAATGTCAAGGTATTCATCCAGCAAGACCCGTATCGGGAGCGCCCACCTTCCAGAAGCGTCGGGATTCAAAAGGGATGGAATCGTTACCTGGCCACCGTTACCTTATCAAAGAAAAGATGAACAAGAGGTAAGCAAAATGCTGGATTGGGATATATGTAGGAAAAACTAGCTGATTAGCTCTAGCAGGTTAATATCGTCGCCGCCGTGTTTAATGCGTATGTCAGTACTACTACTACTACTACTACTACTACTACTACTACTACTACTACTACTACTACTACTACTACTAATAATAATAATAATAATAATAATAATAATAATACCATCTCAAGAGTGTGCATGTTGCAGGAAATGGAACAGCGCAAAAGACGAGACGTATAGTGTATAGACGACAGACACAGCGCCATGTCTGTCGCCGCCCCTGTCTCTTGCACTGTTAGATTCCCTTCACACATTTACCACCCTAAGGCCACCGCCGCCAGTTGTTTGGGGCTGCATACAAAGTGCGACGACTTATAAAACGACGAAGGACACCCATGCTTCAATGCGCTCCCGAGCGAATTACGCACCGTGCTTTGCCGAGCTCGATTAAGCTTAGAGATGTTCGCGCTTCTGATGTCGAGTTCGACCATGTAGTCAAATATGTAGTCTTATATGAGAACAAGAAAGAAGGCGGTACTTCGGCATTTCCAGAGCTCCGGTTCTCTCACTGCGTTATATGTAATTGGAGTTTGTTGTAATCGTGTAATTGTTGTAAATGTATATGTAATCGGCTAGTGTTGGCTTGCGGGAAGCTCATGCGCGAATTGAAGCGTGCTACGGAGGGTAAAGATGCGGCACCTATAAATGAAAAAGAAAGGAAGAAGTTTGCTTTTATACCTTAAGTCCGCCAGCTTTCGCACAGGTTGAAAAAGGTGGGATTTCGGCATAGCAGACATCGGAAAGCAGGTTGAACTACCGGGTAGTGATTACACGTATCGAAAAAGATGTTCTCTGTTTTATCATGGTACGTTCACGCACCCTGTGTGTATTTGTTCGCTGGCCTGGCTGGGTCCGAGGCTGGTGCCATAGCTGACCCCATAGGGCTCCATCGCACCAGTCTTGCGAACAACGTCTTCAGGCAGCGTGCCACTGGAGCAGCGTTTATCGTTTCTGAGGAGAGCAAGCCGCATATTAAGGATTATATTTGCCATTCCCGTGGATATCCTGTTTCCTGACCTATATTTAAAAATAATCAGCTGGCTGAAAACACGCTCAATTCTCATTTCCAAAGGGCTATAGATAAGCTGCATGTTTGTGAAACGTGACGCACAAATTATTGTAAACGAATGTTTTTGTACCGCCAAAAAGCAAACATTACTTCAGAACCACTAAAAAGCCCTCCGAACAAATATTCCCGCTGGACAGCGCAAACAACCGCCAGATTTAGCGGGAAACCTGCTAAATTGGCTTCGCTTATTTACAGCCCTCTCGCGGTGCAGTTCACAATCGGCTGCTCAAGATCGAGCGCTCGTAGACACCTTAGCCTGCTTCAGAGCGCCATGTTCCAGTTGAGAGCACTCCGGTGTACTCTCCTCTTCGATCTGGGCCTGTTCGCGGTTGGCAGCTTGGCTTTGGAGGCCCCAGTAAAACACCAAATATGAGGCAGTGCAGACTTACTAGGGTTGGGCCCCTTTTGAAGTCAAAGAAGCGCCGAGCAATATTAGCTTTGAGGAGAAAGATTCAGGAGTAGAGACGAAAATAAATGGGCTGCTAAAGTCCACAAATATCTGTACATCAACAGAGTGGACCAAGAATGGAGGAAGAGGTGGAGAAAGTTGGCAACGAAGTACCACGTAATTGATAGTGTAAATAGAAAACCACTAGTCATCAAAAAGGAAAGTGAGAAAAACAGGGACAGTAATTGGATGCAAAAGATGAGAACAAAAAAAAGGAGGGGGAGGGGGAGTTTAACCAAGTGTCGACGCTAAAGAAAACGAGGTTGACGTATGTACAGTCACTATCAAAAGTTTGGAGACCAACGGCACTAGCAAAAAATTAAAATATATTCAAGCGCAGCTCAGCGGCCTGGAATTGGTTTAATAGATTGTACTGGTCAAACACGCGCTCGTACGCGTGCGCTCTTGATTTCAGCCGGAATACCCAAGCTGAAAAAAATATATATATACATATAAGATCGCGGCACCTTTGGTCCCCAAACTTTTGATCGCGACTGCACAAGGTGGTTCAAATGATTCGATGATAAAAATGACGATTATACCTCTCTATTGTGTATCCTTGGGTCTCTTTTTACGTCCATTATTCCCCCATGTTGTATTCTATTTGCATAGTATTTGACGCGCAGTTACATCGACCTTATCTTATTTAGCCTAAACACTTGGTTGACCCAGTCAGTCTATGGCGCAATGTGGTTAATTTTTTACTATATCAGGGTGTCTACCAAGTTGACATTTCCAAATTCCCTGAGTTTTCCAGGTTTTCCCTGAGCGCCTTTGCAATATTCCCCAAATGAGCCAGAACTCTGTTTTATGGCAAGACAGGCTGACACCATGTTGCCCGATGCTGTCACGATGCCGTAAGCATGTTGAAACAAAAAAAATGACTTAATCCGGTTTGAATAGTAAGGAGTAATATCTATTTTATTTAAAAAGAAAACAGAAGGAAGGTGTTACTAAAATGCACAGCGAAAACAATGATAAAACCTATTCCAAATTGGGTCGAACATTTTCAAATACGAAGGTAAAGGAGATGCATACATAAGTAAATATTTTTTTGTAATATGAGCTATTTCTATCAACTGATAGCAAGCTCATCGGTACGAGGCCTGAACTTTGTCACAACTAAGATTATCTGTCAGTAGCTGGGAAGTCAACCTCAACTGTCCTGACATACTCTCAGCCCGTACACAACATCTCAGTGTTGGGTTTCGCTGCTTTAAAGAGTTTACTTTGGTTTGGATGAGGGACACCTGCATCTCGGCGTGAGCCAACAGTTTGTTTTTTGAGCTCAAGCTCTTTCAAAGAGGCGGCGGCTCGCTTCCTTTCCCGTTAATTCCTTATTGCATCGGTCCTTTCTGTTCTCATCCCCCTTCTGCCACGCGTTCACCTCATGGATCATTTGAAGCATCCTCTTGGTCAGTTGTACAGTCAACGTCCGATTTTTCGGAATCCCTAGGGGCCACAAAAACATCCGAAAAATCGGGCAGTCCTAAAAAAATGAATGCATGTTTTTAACTGCCCTTAAGGGCTAAAATTGCCCCAGGAACGTCCAAAAAAGCTCTTAACGCTTGCCAGTACACTTATTAGGCATATCGGTGCTCGTATTGTGACAGGAGACGGGGGTGCACACGTGTATAGTTAAGGAATACATACTGTGTCCCGTGACAATTTCCCTTTCTCACGCTTGTTATGCTTCTCCGCGTAACATTTCCGTATTGAGGCGAAGCTAACTTTCGAAAACTGGCATTACGCAACACGCTGTGCTCTGCGAGCTTCGAAGCCATTCGCGAGGATTACAAAGGCGGAGTAGGTGCCATTGCTGACAGAAGTTAATTCTTTCAATGAAAAAACACTGCACCGCACGGCAAGAAGCTTAATATCGAACGTAGAAGCAGCTAGGCCTAACGTCGCCGCAGTGGTGGCTACGGCCGCCAGCGGATCTGCGTGCGAGAGTGCCGGTTCGAGGCGGCGAGATAATCAAAATAGTGGCGGTGGTGGCTTTAATTATTGCCATTTCAGACCTGCAGTCAGGGCAGTATACATTGATTATATGTAGTACGGGGTCGTGCCGCAAAGCAGTGCGAATTATCGGCATGTCTGAAAAATCGGACGTCTGGAAAATCGGTCGTTAAATACTCTGGCAATACCTCGTGCCGATGACGCGGCGTCAATGATGATTTGTTGTGATTCCTCTGTTACTGCAGCCAACATTAACATGACTTTCGTTCCCTTTCAATAAAGTTACAGCTAATTTTCCCTGATAGAAAAACAAGTTCCTTGAGTTTTCCCTGATTATTTCCGGACTATTCAAATTCCCTTAGAATTCCCGGTTTTCCCGGTTTTCCCACTTGGTAGACACCCTGTACATTGACATTATTTAAGGCCGTACCAATAGTCTTACGTACTCCGCGACAAATTCTCGCTTCGTGGGGTCACCGCGGAAGCCGTCCTCCAGACGCCATTGTCAGGCGCAAACCCTGCTTAGTACAAGCAAAATTGCTCCATTTTCCAAAAGTACGCAGTATGGCGGCTTTGCCTCAATAGGCCTATATATACGGTGGTGCACCCTTTACAGGTATAGTGCAATGTGATTAATTTTCAGCTACATTGGTTGTGCTTACGCCTGTGCCGTTAATTTTAACTACTGTGCGACGAATTATCGCTTCTTGTCTCATTAAGACCTCTATTTTATACATCTTTTGACTCGCTAAACCACAATGGAGGGCCGAAACAACGTTTTTTTTTCTAGGAGTGGTTACAAGATACTCAAATCCCTGGTAGGCCAAACCTGTCTAAGTCAGACAGAAAGACCTCATTCTCAAAAAAAAAAAAAAAAGAAATCATGGTGATTGAGAAGTTTGGCAAGAAAGGAATTACAAAGAAATATTTCTTTGTATAAGCAGGTAGTCTACGAGCAGGTAGTCTACGGACAAAAACATACCGTATCAAATATTGGCAAGAGGATCCGGCATGTGTCTGCTCCAGCAAAAATCCGGAGACAACTGAGCTTATCCAAATGGAATGTGAAGGTATTACCACAGCGAGTGTCGTAGGTAACGTCCACCCTCTAGAAGCACTGACATTCAAGGAGTATGGAATCATTAGCTAGTCAGCAGTCGAGATAAGCAAGCTACGTTTAGAATATTGGTGGAAAGAAAGCTGGGCATAAATTAATAGAACCATATCCGTTACAGGCATAGGTAACTAAATATACGAGGTAGGAATAGAGGTTTTAAGGAACAGAAACAAGATTAAGGAGGCATAGGCAAAATCACAGACTGATAGACATATGTACATTACCTGATTAGCTCAAGCAGTCTAGGAGATTATTTGTCACCACTGGACGCGCATCTGGTTAACCTCCCTGCCTTTCCTCTCTCCTATTTCTCTCTCTCTCTCTTGTCACCACCCTGTATTGAGGGAGAAGTCAATAAATCCTGAGGATCACATGAGAGTGCCACCAAGATCCGACTGAATCTCGATGACGTGGTGACTCTAATTGCTCTGGAAGCAGCTGAACGTTCGGCTGGGGCAAGCGTTCTTTGGCTCCAATCTCGAGAGGGTTCCCCATTACTGTTAACCGAGTTGTAGCGTGGTAGGAGCCAATCGCATGTACCATAAGAATAGTCAGCCACGCTCACACTCGGAACGCAGCTGCTGTGCGTTTGAGCCATACCGTGAGCCATGGAGACAGACCCTTAATGCTTCCGAAGGGTGTGAGAACTGTAGATCTTCTTTGCCTTTGATGCATCAGTTGACAGATAGACATACAGCTGCGAAAAATCTTTATTGCGATAGCAATTATATGGCCTCTCGAGGGGCATTGACGTCGTTGGCGTCGTCGTGCTGTCCTGCTATCGACTACGCATGCGCGGCCGCTCATGGATGATTAGAAGGCTTCCTAAGAAGTCGGAGAGTACTTGGCTTCAAAAGCGACGAAGACAAGTAGACGCACCGTCACGCTCCGATCAATCGGCTCTGCCGGAGAAAAGGCAGCGTTCTGCACTTCCACTGCAGGCATGAGCATTGTGCGCACTAGAGATGTAAGTGGTCGAAGAAAACATTTAAAATTTCGCAAAAGAAAACATTTTTTTTTAAACCAGGATAAAACTGAAAAAAATTACAGTTTTCCTGCAGAATTCTTATGTTGCAATCCGTCTCCTTTCGATGTCTGTAAAAGTTTGGTGAAACGAAGGAGTTTGGGAGTTTGGGCAGCAACTAGATCCATCAACGTGGTGGCAAGGACTTTGCTTCAACAAACCCTTGAACTCCCACGCCTGTTTCGTATTGCACGTTCCCCCTTCTTCTGGGGTATGTGGAAGGAACTGGTGCAAGTTTCGAAATGTGCACACAAAGCTAAGCAACATGCTCGCAGGAGATCGCGTGCAAAAACTTGTGTACGTGCAGTCTAACCTTAATGTCCCGAAGGCTTCGTTCACTGCAGCAGCGAAGGGTTGGCCCGTCAAGCGGAAATGAATCGGACACAGATTGATATAAATGCCGGTCTTGCCGCTTTGATATGAAATGAATGCCTTGACGTGAAATCGTGCCTAGATTTTGAACCCGGAAGATCTGCTGGGACTTTTCTGATGCAGTAATGCAACAGTAATGTTCTTTCAGTGTTAGAGAAATAAATGTGTTAGGTTTTTTGTAGCTCTGGGCGCAATCGTCCTTTCTTCAATTTTCCGTATTTTTCTAAAAAAAAAAAAGGCTTGAAAGAAACCAGTTTGTTTCACGCCCCTCGAAATTTCGTGAAATTTTACATCTCTGGCGCGAACATGCATTATATTATAAACGCACTAGCTTTTCTGGTGAGCTGCTATGTGTACGCTCAGGTCTGAGTGGTAAAGCTTAAGCTAACGTTACCTGACATTTCACTGGGTATTCACTAACGCCGACGCTTTTCAGTCGGTCTCTTCTCAAGCACCATCGAGGAACGAAGCCTGCAACTCCACTGGCGGTGCTTATCACGCCAGCATTGTGAGACGCCTGGCGGCTGCCAGGGCGCTGTTTCTTCTGCACAGCTGCAGTTTCCTTACGTGCCGCGTCACGACAACGTGTCGCACCCGCGTACATTTAGAACACTGTCCGACGTGTTTAGACGCAATGGTAAACCTTTCTGTCGCTGTCAGTGCCTCGTCCGTTGGACGATCGATACTGTCAAAATAATTAATTCCGGTGTCAATATGGTAGCGTCTTGCTGCAAAGTGATTTCCAATAACGTTGACCTTTAGAATCGCGCAACTCTCTCTCTCTCTCTCTCTCTCTTTCCACACTACCCCAAGACGAACTTGGCTGCCAGGTTTCGCATTTGCTCCTGAGAGGCATTTATGGTAACTTTGGCGGCACCTCACACGATACAGTTGTACTCCAAAACTGGGCAAGTGCAAGTTATATAAGCATGGTCCTTTAGATTCCCATTCCAGCATCTCAAACTTCGCCAGATAATGTTCCTTGCTTTACGACCTTTAATTAGGTTTGACGCTGCGTTCGTGTTGCTTCCACGGTCAGTCAAGTTGTCACTTCTCGACTCCGTATTTATATCTACACTTTTACCCTAACGTTATTCATACATTACTGGGATTCAATTATTCTCTTTCATTTCGTAAACAAAAGGGGGGACACGTGATGATATATAAATTCATATTCCAAGTAGCGCACCACTTATGACTTTGTGCTGATTCTTCCTGAAGGTCTACTTTCATTATCAATATTTCAGTACGCAATATAATCATTAGCAAATAAGCTTATAGAAGAACACATTCCTGCAGGAACATGATGCAAATAAATTAAAAACGAAAGTGAACCCAGAAGAGATCTCTGTGGCACTTATGATGTAACATGCACACACGCAAGGCAGTTCGAGCTCAGAACAACACATTGACGTAGAGACGGGCGATTTTTTTAAAAATTTAAATACAGTCACATAAATGTTCAGTACAGTAAGCTTACATAATTAGAGTTACTACAATGCCGTATCGAACGCGTTCGGGAAATTTATGAGGCTACTTACTCACGTTACTGTCTTTGTAATCTGCATCAACATTCGATATCAGGTCATTATACAACTGAATTAGTTGTGTTGCGCAGGACAGACCCTCATGAAATCGACGTTGTTTCTTGATCAATACGTCATGTTCAATCTATGTTTTATATTATTTTATAGAAAATGTTTCAAGTATGTTGCATGAAACTGATGTCAGCGATATGGACCAACATCTTTTTTCGAGTCATCTTTATGCTGAAACAACATGCTTTATTTCCAGGACTATTGATAAAATGCTTGTACATAAATGCTTTACAAAAATCAGGTGAAGGTAGAGTGAACTCGGCCTTGCGCAATTCTTTCATTTGTTTGATGAAATTCCACCGGAACCAGTGCCTCTCCTTTCATCAATTTCCCGCTGATTCCCACGGACAGTATAAGCGGAAGTTCTCATGGGTGAAATACTGTTGCATCTATGCTTGGGTAGAATTACTGAGTAATAAATATTGTTCAGTCATGTGGCTTTATCTCTATCATCTTAAATTATCTTACGAGTGTAATTTAACTGTGGTATATTCCCAAGGAAATATTTCCCGCGCTGATATAGCTACCTTCAGAAAGCTACGAGGTTTCATTTCATTCTGTTATTTAGATCTGCAAAGTAGTTATTGTTAGCCTTTTCATTTTTAGCTTATATCGTCGCGTAATCTCAGTTTATGATTTCATTGGAAGAGCTGGCTTTCTTTTCTCAAGAGCGCAAAACGCCATTTTTCTCTTCTTAACAAGCTTGAGTGTGTGTGTTGCTACCAAAGGAGGGCGAACGACCTCACAAAATCGTGGTCCAGTTAGTAGGACGTCCGGCTCGGCTACGGGAGGTGGCTGGCTCGACTCCCCTTGCCGGATGCCCCACCGTCCTATGAAACGGGTACAAGCAGCGCCCCCTCGCCCCCCCCCCCTCACCCCCGGTCAGGCGTCCGGCTATACAGCGGTGTGTGTTGCTTGAGAGGGGTTCGTAAAGAACGCTATGGGGGATTGCTGTGCTACGAAATGCCAAACAATTCCCAAAAGGAGTCCGGCGTTGCCATGCCACCAACTTCCCCAATAGGTGGGCGTCCTTCCAAGCGCGTGGAACTCCCATGTATATATTATACATTTGTGACATAAAGGTTTATTAGCTTCACTAATATTTTTTTTAAACTGGCATCACTTTTTCTAAATACCCAACTTCCCAAAGAAAAACTGGAGAAGAGGGTAATAATCACGAAGCTAGTTAGAAATACCAGCGCAGACCCCTCTCTCGTAAAACTCTGGGTAGCAGATACCTTCATTCTGTTTCTTTCGGTTACAATACCTGTCTCAAGAGCAAGGTGTTCATTGATGCCCGCTATTACAGTCACAGAAGTACCAATGTTTCTTGAATTACAAAAAAAAATCGAATACAATGATATTGCGAGTAGGACAGTCAACGTAGTACAACAGCTTGAACTTATATTAAAAGGGTATGAATGCGAGCTAGGTGGTACGAATCCATCGGTGAGAAAAACAGTGCGAAATAAACACAGACAAGGGAGAAACGCAGGACAAGCGCTAACTGCCAACTACTTGGGTTTATTGCGCTGATACACAAATGCACCTTTTAAAAGGGATTGGAATTAAGGGGATATATCGAAGGGGTTATGAACTCATTAGTAAAAGGGTTCATTTTTGGTTTCATTCTTAATAGTTCACTTTAAAACACGTGACGCATGCGCGGTTGGAAGTGCATCATAATTCGTCCTCCCCACAAACCCCTTTTCAAAGGTATATTTTTATATGAGCACAATAAACCCAAGTACATAGTTGGCAGTCAAGGCTTGTCCTGCGTTGCTCCCTTGGCCATGTTTATTTTGCACTGTCTTCTTTTTTTCACTGATATAACTACATCCTCCATACGTCCTCCAGAACTCACATCAGAACCATCGGAGCAAACTAAGCCAGCCTGATTAAAACAACTCCCAGAGAGAGAGAGAGAGAGAGAGAGAGAGAGAAAGGATGCACAGAAAGGCAGGGAAGTTAACCATGGGTAGTTCCGGTTGGCTACTCTGCACGGGGGGAAGTAGTAGGGGGATAAAAAAAGAAAGGTGTGCGTAAAAAGAAGTAATGCCTGAGCTAATGCCCCCAAAAGAACTTCACGTAACAGTTACAACGTGCTCGAATCTAAGCTTGTTGGGCAATAAACTACCCGAACAATAAATACAAAGGTATTAGGTTACAACTTTCTTGCACCATACTGGCTCTAGCGCATTATGCTCGAAAGCTAACGTAGAAGATGTTGATGAAGAATGAACAAGAAAGACATCGCCACCAACACTGAGCTTATAATTTCCCATAGCCGATGAATTGCATTAGAAACAGCTCTTTATTGGCAATCGAAATATTTAGCCAAGATGATGTGCGAACTGCTATGCGTTTACATAATAGGTCAAATCAGAAAGGTCACGTATTTTGTTTAAAATGCGGGGCACCTCAGAGTGCCCTGATATTGACACGTTTTCTTTTTTTAAGCGTATGGGTTAATTATCACCTTTTGTTGGTATACATTAGTCACGCCGGAGTTTGAAAGTGCCATATAGACGTTATCCACAGTGTATCTGGTGTCCCAGGTGAACTGAATGTGGCACTGCGTCTGATTCCATATTTGGTGAAAACTGTGATCAAGATTACGGTTGGCGCACGTCCAAAGTTGAAAGTGTGCGGGAGAATTGCGGCTTTCGTAGTTACTCATTGAAGTGCACCGAAGCGTTTACAAGCGTTGCACGCATGTTTTCCCGCTCTCTTGGCTGAACGAAATCTAAGAGCACTTTGCAGGCAATAGGGGCCATGCCATGAGTTATTTGCGTTCGAAGTTTTATGAAGTGCGCGGTTTAATGACGGGCGTTGAATATTCTTAACCCAACTGTTTCACGAGGCATTTTACTCGTTATTAAATTTCATTAGCATCAACTTCTTAAGCATAATCTTCTTCTGCTCCATTGCCATCGTCACCAGCATAATACAACTGCCCGCTGCAGGACGAAACCCTCTCCCAGCGATCTCGAATTACCCCTATTTTGAACCAGCTGACTCCTGTAGGTTTCCTAATTTCCTCCACTTTAGGTAAGCTGCACCTGGCTTAGTGCATGTGAAGGTGCGATCAAGACTTGCGTCCTCCCACTCTCTTCTTTTCATTCCTCCATCCCCCTCCCAACATGTAGGGTAGTGAACTGGACAAAGTTTGGGGTAGCCTCCCTGCCTTTACTTCCTCCCCCCCCCTCTCTCTCTCTCTCTCTCTCTCTCTCTCTCTCTCTCTTATTTCCGCATACCACTTAAAACTCTACCGCACCATGTAACCGCACTCTACCACACCACATATAACAGACCACCGGCTACTTGCTCTACGTAATGCACTTACAATGCCCAACTCCACATTCTGCTCCCTTTCTAAACCAGAATGTACTCTATTCGCATTTGCTATCTAATCCATATCGCCGGCCGTGTTGTTTACTTAATGATATAAGTATTATCTCCCGTTCTATTGCACATCAAACGGCCCTTATCTCCTCACGTTTCTTTGTTGCGCTCCAAGTTCAATTCTTTTCCGCCAGTCAGTACTGGTGAAGTAAACCAATTAAATACTTTTTTCTGCAGGAATATAGGTAAGCTGTGGTTCATGACTTGAGGAACGCCTGCATAAGCTCCAGCTCCTAATCATTTTTATCAAAACTTTATTCTTGGGATCCTGTTTTCCATGTCGCAGCCATTTGGCTTCGACATGCGACCTTTCTTTTGTTTTCTTTTTAAATAAAATAGATATTACTCCTTACTATTCAAACCGGATTAAGTCATTTCTTTTTGTTTCAACATGCTTACAGCATCGTGACAGCATCGGGCAACGTCGTGTCAGCCTGTCTTGCCATAAAACAGAGTTCTGGCTCATTCGGGGAATATTGCAAAGGCGCTCAGGGAAAACCTGGAAAACTCAGGGAACTTGGAAATGTCAACTTGGTAGACACCCTGATATAGTCAAAAATTAACCACATTGTGCCATAGACTGACTGGGTCAACTGACTGGGTCAACCAAGTGTCGAGGCTAAATAAGATAAGGTCGACGTAATTGCGCGTCAAATACCGTGCAAATAGAATAAAAAATGAGAGAATAATTATATTGACAACAAGGTGTTCGTGTTTTCTCTTTCTTATAGCTTAAACTAAAGCAGATGAAAGTGCGGGCGTCGTGGAGCACGTGATGGCGTAGCCAATGGGTGGGAGGTGGCGCCACGTCATGGGTGTATAAAATGACTGCGTAAAATTAAAAAAACAAAACATTCATGTTCAACTGAACGCCGCTGAGCGATCCTTCGAGTTATGAACTCCTCATGGGCATGCTGGCGTGTTGAGAAGCTTCATGGCTAGTTTTCATTTGGCCTTACCGGTTTGCAGTTAAAACGCAGTTAAAACGCAGCTTGGGCAGACAAGGAACGTGCAGAGAAAAAAAAAAACATTTCACCAAAGCAACTATAATGCTTTCCCATTCCCACACGTAAGCAGTCTTAAGTGTTTCTGCAGAATTTTCCGCACCTGGTGAAAGTGTATTACTAATTCAGCTTTCTATATTATTACCATTAAGACCTTCAAATATACGCTAAGACTTTGGTGGTTTAGGCTCTCAATCACTTGTGAGCCATATGCAGCGTTGCTAAGCAGGACAACGTCCTTTGCATAACGCAGGCTGATGGATATTCGGTATATCCTTGCATCTGATCCTTCCCAGTTGAGCACTTTGACTATTTGTGCCTTCTTTGCCCGACAAACTTCGGAACTGGCATTTTTCCGCATTTTTTTTTACGAGGAAATTATGGCGGCAAGGTAGTCGCTGTAGTTTCTGCCTGGGACATTCACGTATGCCTCTCTATACTCTGTGACTGCGCAATGCTTCCATGACTGCTGGTAACATCAGACTAAATTTAATGGCTTTTTTGGCAACCTGCGAATCGCGCCGGTTATCATCCGAGAACATTTATATTGCCCGACTATTCACACGAATTCGATCAGTTGTCGAATCCAGACGACTCGCGAAATCCAGCCTCTTTCACGGGGCCGAGTACACTCAAGCGTTGCCCTGGTTCGATTCGAAACTGCAACAGTATAACGGTATAACACTCAAGCGATGCTTTCCGCGCTCGTTACTCGCCAACCTATAAAGCACGGCAACGCATTATCACTCTAGCGAAAAAAAATGTGTAAACTTACGCCCCCGCTAAGACGCTCCGTATAAAAAAAGCGCACCACTGCGCGCTATGTGTACCGCTCGTGCACGCGTTGCGTGATGCGTTTCTAGACGAGCCCCATTCTTTCCTCGTGGTTATCGGATGTATATAGACGCACGCGGCGGCACGCCAGCCTACACACTGTACGTACACCTTCGGAGCGGGCGACGGCAGTCGATATGAACGGTGACCCTCTAGCGTACATGCTACAGGCCCATCGTCGATCTGGTCTCCGTTTACGACACAGAGCCCTCTTGCTCTGCTTCCCTTGACCCCGTTTGCGACGACTCCGGAGCGGATAACCTGTGGAACAAAAAAAAATAATGATAAGAGAGTTCTGGGCCCTTTCGGTACCCTCAACGACAACGCCCACGCAGCGACCTGCATTCGGCGGTGCTGCGCGCGACCACGCTGCCGCTGGGATGCGCTGCGCACGTAACACGGAGTCGGAGGCCCCACTTCGCTCTCCCACGTAAAGACTACGCGCAGTGTCTGCGCGTAAGTACGCCTCACGTACGCGAGCTAGCAAATGCCGCCGACGCATATGCGTATGCAGGCACGCGAGCTTGGACTCACTAGCTGTCAGCAGGGCCAGGCCGTATAAGTGCTCGGATACGTGTTTGCCCGTCTTTTTTTTTTACTCCCCCTGGAAAGGAGCGATCGCTCGCTCTATGATTGCGCTATGTAGGAGGAACTGGTGCCATAATAAAACATGTTTTTCCTTGCTTCACCTTCCTCTTGCCACGTGCTCGAAGTTGTGCCATCGGCTACTCGGTACAGGTCACGTGTACTTTAAATGATGATTTAATTATTTCGCGAAAGTCAGGCGGGATTTTACGGTGGCCAACGGTATGCTTACATTTCGTCTGCAATGCGCCAGCTTTGGGCTATACTCCCGGACAACTTTCTGTGGGCATCTTTTTTTTTTTGCTCCGGAATAGACAGGACGGAGTGTTGGGAGATGTGGCTGCTGCCAGCGAGAGAAAGGAGTTCCAAGTGGGGGTCCTAGACCAAGCTCGGCCGGCTGCTGAGGCCATCGTGCTTGGACTAGGGGCCCCATCCAGCTGATTCTCCAACCCTTTCCTCTTACAATAAACTTTTTTTCAATTCCCTTCTCTGGCACTGAAGGGGACGCTATGAAGGCAGAGCAGCACTCGCAAAAAAAAAAAAAAAACAAGAAAGAGCGCACCTGAAGAAAGTTTTACATTCTCATCTGCGTTAGTTTAAGCCGGGAAAGAGAAAACATGGACATCTTATTTACAACAGAAAAATAAGAAAATTTTACACACACTAGGGGTCAATGTGACTCGATTTTCAGCTTTTCTTTTCTAGTGCGAAACCGTCGCATGCGTAGAAGCTACGCTGATTCCGCATCGGCTCCGGGGAATTAAAAGCGCCTGTCGAACGCTGGTGGAACATTACGCATTAATATACGAGCACAAGCTCCGCCCCTGTAGCTTTTCCTTCAGGGCCACGCGAAGTCAGGCGCAAGTACAGTGCAGCCGTATCTTGGGATAGTGCAGGTAGCATTTATTTTGCATTCTAGCATTCGTCTCAATATCTCCGCTGAGAGAAAGTGCGCAAGATAACCCGCAATCGGGCGTGTTGAAAAGGCACTAGAACGGCAACAACACTGCAAGACCCGGATTGATTCGCATGCTCTAACTAGTGGTACATACCTCAAGGACAGCGCGGGTCAAAACTAATTTCCGTAATGCGTGGGCGATCCTTTACTTTATTGATACAAAAACAACAACGCATGTTGCGAGTGGGCTCTCTGGTCTAACGTCGTCATTCCGGTTGCCATGTCAGCAAGATCTTAAAATGCCATCTCAGTCATCTTGTTCGAAGTCACCAAACGACCAAGTCTTCTCGTGCGCGGCATCTGCATCGTATCTGCATCGAATTGTAAAAGGAATGGCAATGACGGTTTTGTGCATAAGTTCAAAGAGTTTACTTGCGGCAATGTAAACACATTGCGAAACAGCCGATATGTACCGTGGGCCATAGAGTTTCCTACAATTCATTAAAGGGAACTCTGGCGCTGCAGTTCTTGTACCACCATGGGACTGATGGCAAGTACATGGATTTGGCTGATCTTCGTGCTTGTCGGTTCAGACGTTGTTTTCGTTTATTACGCTTTGTATGCCTTTAGTGATGTAAATTTGACTGCAAACTAAACTTTTCTAAGTGCAGAAGATGCTGCGAACACGGAAAATCACTACTAATTGCAGCGGTTCGGCTTGTCGAGGTGGCCAAATCGAAACTCGCCAAGAGTCTCAAGGCACTGGCTATCCCGCGATAAATTCATAAGGGCGTCATACGTCGCTTGTCGATGCATGCCTCCGTGGCGTAACGGCCTCAATATCGGGCGTCTGTGCTGGAGGTCCTGCGTTCGAATCCTGACGTCGCACCATTTTAATAATGTTTATTTGATTGTTCCGCAGTACATTATTGAAAATGACGAGTTTACAAAGTCGCGGAGCCGCTTGAAGACAGAAGGACGAAGGTTAAGCATGCAAATCCATGCACTTCCCATAATTCCCATGCTGTCTCAACCGCTCCCATTGCAGCTCTCGTAGACACTAGCGCCGGAGTTCCCTCTAGTAATTATTGTATGAAACTATGCCGCAGGGTCCATGTGCCCGCTGCGATAAACACAGCATACGAGTACGTCCTGGTCCTTCGTAATCGCTTCTCGGGAGGCGTTGTTGAGTATTATGCATTACCTGCACTAGATAGAAAGAAGAAGAAGGTGCCTCCACGGCGACAAGGGTTAAAGTGCATTGAACGATGAATACCGTGCGCTGAATGCAGCGAGCGAATAATGTTATAACTATGTCTTGACGTGATTACTGGTGTCGACAGCTTCGTTTTGAAATCAGGCGCAGAGCGAACGTCCTATTTATATCGTAATTTATGCAGTCATCACAGAGGAGCAACGCCTCGTATGGTGCGACGACGCATACATATGCATGTTCGAGGTTAACGCGGGGGATGAAATGATGACTGTGAGCAGTATTGTATGCGTGCCCTGTTCCTCTGAGTCACTGCTCCGCAAGTTGTTCTTCGCTGAATCTGATTGCGATCTCTTACGTATGCGTGGATTGCTCACCGAGATTTTACTTAGCAGAGACAAAAGACAAGAAGAATAAAGTGTGCCTTTAAAACTGACTGCGTATCTTTCTTGGATGTGTGTCGTTGCTTTTTTACTTTATTATTATTATTTTTTTTATTTTACGCCTGTGCGTCGATTCAGCCGCGTGTGTACAGACTTCGCAAAATGTTTCGATCTAATTGACCCTCATAGGACTTAGCGCCGTACCATGGGCGCTATAACGTAAAACTATTCCAAACTTTTCTATTCCAATTCTGCGATCAGCCCTACGCGATTGGTTAAAATTTTTCTTGGACCATCCCCACTTCGCCTGGCTGTCACGGGACGTTACGAAAACCGCGATAACTCCCCATATGATATGACGTGTGCACAATGATTATGCATGATTTTACCGAACAAAAGCAAAATAGTTATTTCTGATTCGATGCCTTTTCGCCATTAGCCCTCGGCTACTGGTGAAAGGCTTTCGTGCTGCACCCACCTCACCTGCCTGTGACGCAACATCACAAAACAACAAAAACTCACCGCGTCAAAGTGGCGTGTACGCGTTAAAGATGCATTGATATGCCGAACGAAACTGAGTTTTCTTCTGAATAGCCGCAGGCTGCCCCGTTCCGAAAGGAATAAAAGATGGATGCCGCCGATCGCCCAGGCACTGGCTACTCGCACTTACCGGAAAGCGTGGGTTTATTTGCGTGTAGTAAACCTTTTTGCGGGGCCATGTAACGTTTTCGAGCCCTTTCGACATGTTTACGACCTCGTTCTGCCAACTCTTCTTTGCTGAGGATCCGTTTTAGCGTCATTTTTAAGCTTCCATTGCATGCCGCCGCGATTGTCGATGAGCCACCGTAAGCTCAGTAAGGGAAAACGGACCAATCATAGACGCCGGCACCACCCTCTTCATCCGCTTATCAATTTTCAGTGCAGTGGCTCGGCCCCATTGAATCCCTTTCCACTTGAGCGTGCTCCTCGCCTCTTGTGAGCCAATCAGATGAGACAAGTCGCTCAGTGTAGGCAATGTTATTCGTTTTTCAAGCAAACAAAAGTGACCTCCCATGAACGAGGAGAGCGTTTGATTGGTCTGTTGAGTCAACTGTGGGTGACCGTCCGATGCTTGCGTCGGCGGTTATGCAAATTTGACATCAGGAGATTGGAATAAAAACACATTGAAATAGTTTTACGTTATAGGGCCCCATGTCAACTGGATACACGACCAACTGTTGGACTACGTACTTGGTTTGTCAGTCCAACTATATATAGTGGGTAGAGGACATAGCGCAAAATAAAAGAACGACAAGTATTTTTACGGCAATGACAACAACAACAACCTGCATTCTTTGTCCGTTTTGTGACCCTGTCCGATGCAGTACATTGCACTGCCGTGTACGTCGATCAGAACGTACAGTGTCTGCGCCGTATAAAGTGTTTGCTTCTTTAAATCAGCAAGTATTGATATATATGTACAATACTGCAACCGAAATGCGCCACTCGCGGTGAAAGGACAATGCCAGAACAGCCAGTCAAGAGGCCTCACAGTAAACACGTACAACGGACCGCTTTGTTTATAGAGTATGTAAGCGCTGTCTGGGCGCAGGGAAGTCGATGGACTTTTGATCGTAATGTCACGTGAAAGGCGACGAAATACTATCCGAGGGACGTGCCCCTCTTCAGGTCTATTCGATTCAGCCAAGTTTCTCTGCACCTTCTGCACCTATTCATGGTGCACTGCACCTTGACCCTCGTTTCTCCGAGGTGCAGCAATGCACCCTGCACCCCCGTGCTCGATTGAACGGGGTGCAAGGCAAGGTGCCGCCGTGGTGCACTGCACCCTTGAACCTTGCAGCGAGTGGGTGCAGTCCGGCACCCCCTGCACTTTTTCGTTTGAGGTGCCGTGCACCTTTTTCTGAATCGAACAAACCTTTCGTTACCGCTCACTGGACCACGTGCCCAACCAAAAAAAGATCAGTAGTACACAAAGAAAGAAAGAAAGAAAGAAGGAAAGAAAGAAAGGAAGAATTAATTATGGGGTTTTATGTGCCAAAACCACTTTCTGATTATGAGGCACGCCGTAGTGGAGGACTCCGGAAATTTTGACCACCTGGGGTTCTTTAACGTGCACCTAAATCTAAGTACACGGGCGTTTTCGCATTTCGCCCCCATCGAAAGAAAGAAAGAAAGAAAGAAAGAAAGAAAGAAAAAGCACACTAACGAAAAAGACGCCCATTGCAGCTACGAACTGAAAGCGAGACCACTGCGAGAGATAGGATTGTTGTTGGCGCACGCCGTGAAAGCGCGAGACGAAGCAACGCCGACCGCATGTGGGGCCGATCAAGATGACAGGTCCGCAGCAGCGGTTCTCGATTGTCTCGGCTGCTGTGGCGCGCTCACGTGCGACCCAAAAGCGGGGACGCGGTGTGGTACACATACCTCTCGTGTTCTGAAACGGCAGCCGCATGGAACGTTATTAGCGCGTGGGGCGTACACTCGCGGCGGCGCGCGGTGTCGCTTGGTGCTGACTCCTTCCTTCCACGCCGCGCGATAGCTGCTCTTTAAGGGAAGGTCGAAATGCTCGCACGCGGGGTTATCGATTCAGGCGGGCAACCCATTGTGCGTGTCGTTAGCCGTGCTATAGGTGCTCTCGCGGGAGGTGCGCCACACGACGCCCGTGCCATAAACGCGCCTGAAATAGCATTCCCCCAGGTTGCAGCTCCATTTCCTCACTTCTAGGGGCGATATACATTACGGCTATTTCGTTCTCCATACTAGCGTAGTCGGTAGAGTGAGAAACCGAAACTATACAGCGAAACACAATACGTCTGCTCCTAGCTGCTTTAACGCCCATTCCTATTATAGTATCGATAGTTGTTTTTTCCAGGGCGATTGGCAGGTGAAACACTCTTCCATATATTTTTGTTAAACAGAAATGTATTCGCGGCCGCTGATTTGTCTGCATATATGGAGGCGGAACACCCTCCCCCGTTTCTTAAAAAAATGAAAGGAAAATAAAAAGAGATACAATCAACAAGTGAGGCACCGTGGAAATGACCTTTCTCGTTTTCTTATGCGCCGATGCAATGTGAATTGTATTAAGTCGCTTTGAAACTTGCCACCGCATCCTAGCACATCCCTCAACTCAACACGCCACCTCGGCTCAAGGATGGACGGACGGACGGATGGATGGATGGATGGATGGAGGGATCGATGGGGTTCGCACCTGGGGTTCTTTAAGAGGCATCTTAATCTAACTACAGGATCCTTTTCTTCTTTTTCTTTTTTGCATTTCTCCACCATCGAACTGGGACCGTCGTCGTGGCCGGGATTGGGTTAAAATATGTCGCAACAGATTCCTACTTGTGCGTGACAGTCAATAGTTTCTCAACTAGCATTCAGTTACGTGGAGTAGCGCAGCGAACGATCACGAGATGGCGCCGCGAGGCGCCTGAGACTCGGACAATAGTGCCGGTGCGTGAGACTATAAGCCCCCTTACGTGGGCCGGGCTTCAGGGATAGTCTAGCTCGGGGTGATTTAAGCACCGAAGGAACATGTTGCTTTCGTTTACGATTTCCTCAGCGAATAAATTACATCTTTGAATAGGACAAAAGCACAGTTTTACAAGAGCGCAATCATCGAGTGAGAAAAAAAAACCCAGCAACATTGACTTTCCACTGAATGTAATAATCTTTACGGAAGGAGAAGTGCAGAGTAACTATAAATAATAATAAGGAAGTAACTTTGTATTTCTTTAACTTCAATAATCTCGTGTGAGCGGAAATTGTACGGAGCACTGCCTATGCGTTTTTTCTTTTTGTAATGTAATACGGTAGTGCTAGTAACACTCACATTCGCCTATCGTAAAACCATAGGCTACTACAGACATCTGGCTACCGCGATGCCTCGCGTCGAAATTGCGCCGAACGCGTTCCAACTGCGACACGCCAGATCGAAATTAGGTCTTCGTCCCTCCCTTTCTTTCCGTTCCCGAATTCCACGAGCGGAACGCTTGGGCTCAGTGAACCTAAGAAAGCTGGCAGTCTTCGTCGGTCACGTTGTACTTCTGGAACGTTGATTAGCGATAGAAAAAAAATATATATAATTGGACTCGTAGGGTTTCTAATCGCTCAACCTCCGCGGTCACGACGTTCGTGCACGCGTGTATAGACTAGACTGCCGGGGAGGAAGCGACGCGTCGCCTAAGAAGAAAATAAAACGGCGGCCACGCAAGGCTTACAGCAACAGCACGCACGCTCACACAGTGCAGCGGTCGTCGGGGCCCTCGCGTTCTTGGCGCCACTCCAGAAGGCTTCCCTGGACGCTCGAGCGGCTTGCTTGCTATTGCGATCGGCACGCTGCCGACTGCACGATGGGTGCGGGGTGCTGGCAAGCGTTCGAGTCACTTCGCTTTCTCTTACGACCAAGCGCACGCCTCGTCGCTTCGAGACGCTGAGTTGTGCCGCTATACGTACGGTCGCCGGCGGGCAGATATCCCGCGGCCGAGACGCGCTTCCCCGTCTCCGCGCTGGGACGACCGCGGTGTGCGTTGCGTGCACGCCCGGCCGCGTGTCGTGTCGATCTGAAGGAGAGAGGGAAGCCGCATTTTTTGTTCGAAAGTATAGCAAGGCTTTCGCGAGGCCCCGGTGATACGTAGCGTGCGCACTTACGATCTGCTGGTTACAGTCTCGAGTGGGACGGTTGTACACGTAATTTTGAGCGCGTGATTTCTTTTTTTTTTCATTGCGAGGCCTCTGCTAAACGTACATGCGGAGGGCGGTGACGCTACGCGTTGCATAACTTTCGTCTCCTCTGAAGTGGCACGTTCGGAAATTTCTCTGTGTGGACTTGTTCAGGGGTGGCCCACTTTTACCGGATGGCGTGATGGGAAAAAAGCCGTTAACTGTTAGGAAAAGGTCGCAAGGTGACCGATATACACATAATATAGGCGTCCGAGGCAAGTGTATATGCGATAATAAGCGCTCCTATGATGACTATGTTTCAGTGACTGATTCAAGAAGAAATACGTTAAGCTTTCGCTGGAGGTGAGTAACCCTTCGAAGATTCCGAGTGGGTCGACAGCGTGATGAGTGCGCAAGTTTAGTTTGCGAGGACCTGTAATGCGGTAAAATTAAGAAGTTTTTCCGAGGATTGCACTACAGAAGCGCACTTTTGTATTTTTGTGACGCTCGTATGATTCTTTATCGTATAGTCATGGCCAGGCTGGAAGTAGAATCTCAATTTAGCAATGTGTATGACCAATTCGAATAAACCAAGGTTCACTTATATGTCCACTCCACCACAATGCAGCCGAAGTGCATAATAACGAGCATTAGTGAGCAGACAGGATACTGTTGTAATCATGTCTAGCTAATGGTTCGACAGGGATACCTCCAAGAGAAAGGTTCAAAAAATTTAAGAGAAGCCTAGCAATTTATCTGTCGTGATTCTAGGAAACGTTTATCCTAATGTCACACTTGCTCGCCTTAGAACTTCGTTGTTGAAAAGTCATACCCGTCAAAAACGAGAAATTGAGCACCCTCCAGTTAAGGTGTTGTTGACCATGCTTAAAAGGTCCCCAGTTCACGCTGTACGATGTTGCGTTCGCTTCTATTCGCTATTGCTGCCCGGTAGTTCGAGGAGCTTCGAAGCGTTAACATGCACAGCACGCCTGGACGCGCTCGCCCAGTCATCCCCTGTTTCTGCATGCAATTCGCGTAGCCGAAACAAGTTTCATGTTGAGTCAGCTTTCCCCGAAGAGAGCTGCACTGCCTTTGTGCCTATCGCGCACTACGCCTCCCAACCCATTCACCTGAGAGTGCGAGCTGGTGGCGCGTTATAAAAAAGCAACTGTGCGAAAGAGTTCTGCACTAAGGAAACTACGAGCCTACGAGGTCAGAAATTGGGCTAATATTTTTGTAGCTTTTTTTTAAATATATGTATTACATAGTTATTGGGAAGAAAGACATTCCATTATGTTTTTATCGCTTGGCCAACCCCCTCGACCTGGGTACGTGTCACACGTAAAAGGCTGCAACAACAACAACAACAACAACAAACCTACCCCCCTCCAATGACTTCTGATCTCTGTTCTGACAGTTACGGACTGATAGTTCAGACTGACCGTTGCAATGCGGTTGGCAGTAATTTTGTTCCCTTCCTTTTCCTTTTTTTCTTTTAATAGACACCGAATTATCGCAACGCATTTTAAACTAAAGACAATTTGTATAGATCGCTAGGTCTGATAAATTTCCGTCTATATTTTTTCATTGATTTTCTTTTATAGTGTGGAGGCATGGTATGCGGATGCAGTCAGTTTTGCAGGCGGAGCTCGTGGCGAACTTTACGTTATCACCCGCTATACTGACGTGCGTTCTGCATTACCTATTCCTTAGAGCCCAACTCATTGTAGTCGCTGTAAGCTTAGTGATTTCCCCTTGAGTAAACTTACCAAACTATACGTCTTCTGAGATTCGGTGGTTCATTGGTGCGCTGACTGTTTGGTCGCCTTGAGAGCCCTTCTTTTGCGATTCTTCTGGAAGACAACGTTACATCGCTTGCCTCTAAAATTCTTCAGTAATGCCAGGAAATTGATGACGCACAAAATTCCAGTCGGTCCTGTAGGCGCTTTAATATCGCAAAGAAGACTCTCTACTTCGCAACCTGCAAACCAGGGGATTTCGAAACGGGTACGTGGGACCGGTAATATTCTCCGAAGGACCGAGCACAATTCATAAGGAGATCTCGCTCCTACTACTCCATTATCGGCGCTACACTAAACTCAAAGAGATGTGACAGCAAATTCCTGAGCAGCCAACTATACGATGCAGGCGGAACAATTGCCGGCCCAGCGTTCCAGGTTTAACACCGCCTGTATAATAAACACCGCAACCAACCAATCAACTTAACTTACCAAAGGATGAAACACACTGTGCGTATCAACCCCCGGTCAACTTGCAACGGATACACACATGACACAGAATCGGCGAGGCGCGCTTAATCGAATTTCCCCAACAGAGCGCTCCTCGTTCAGATCGCCAGTCCGTCGTGGGCCCCGCCCACATGGTGCCACATCCATGCCCGGCTGTGCATACTTACGTTTTCCTTCGGCGTACAGTCCTTGCATGCAGATAAGTATGTTACACGTGAAACCAATGGCGAAAGCCCGGTAGCGGGCTGCTGCTACACCGATTACGCGCACCACTCTGAACGTTAATTAAAATGCGTCCCCATGCACGGACGCGTCGAAGTCACGCTTTGTGAGCGCACGTATCTTGAATAAAGGAAAGCTAATGGGGCTCTGCGAGGCTTTCACGCCTCTAGCATTTTTACATGGAAGCGGCACGGTCGCGGCTGCTCTTGGTTGTTGTACGATGGCTGTACGAAGGAGGAAGAGCTGCTGCATCGTGGGGCGGCCGTGAAAGATTCATCAGCGATGCGCTGATTCTCACGACCGTGAAAGTTATTCTTCGGTGTGAGGCAGGACATGGTCGTCCAGAAGGGATCAAACACTTTGTCTTCGCGGTGCAGCGCGGTAGGCGTGTGTTGCGCATTCCGTAATCTGGGGCCGAATTCACAAAGCTTTTCGTTCGTAAGTGCTTGCGTTCGTAAGTGCTGATCGCCTTCGCTAATAACATGCCCTACGTGGCTATTGGCTGGCACGAACGTTCTTAGCGTAAGAACGTTTTGCAAATACGGGCCCTGGTGCTTGTGCTTTGTGCGCACTTCTTTTTTTTTCGTGGGTTTCATCTCTGCGGTTACCTCGTGTCAAACGTACGTAACAGAAGCGGCGTTGTCACTCAATAATCGGTGAGAGAGAGGTAAAGAAGAAACATTATTTACTCAAATCTCCGTAAGACACCCATATTTGCTACCAGCGAGACAATTGTGATGTGTTTTTCCTTTTCCTTATGTGGGAAGATGCACCAAATGAGCCACGTCCTCAAAAAAAGTGTATGTCAGGAGGCGCAGATTGGTCAGCCGCCTGAGACACGAACGCCATCACATTATTTTTTTCTATTGTGTTGTTTATTACAGAATATAAATATGCATGTATACTTAAAACAACATTGTTGCAGGTCAATCTGGTGCGTTTTTCTGTGCGTTATTTTCAACGGCAACAAGCAGACAATGGGACACACAATGTATGCGGGCGCTCTCGTGTGCGCCGTTTTTTGTCACATCCTTGCAATTTTTTTAACCAGAACGAGCGAGCGTCGACTGCAGGGCATGTCAGCGCCTCATGATGGCGAGGAGCGGCGAGATAGGCGAGAGTATGCGCACGCGTACAAAGGCAAGAGAGAATGCACCTCCTGGAGGGAACAGCGCAGATTACACTGGAACAGCACCGGAAATGATACTTTTTCGCGCTTACGCATACTATCGCCGGTCTCGCCGCTTTTCGCCGTTACAAGGCGCTGACATGGCTTGAGGTCTATAGTGCGGTCTAGTGCGGTGGATGTTTGCGCATTCTGGTTTAAAAATCTGGCCGTTTGGGTGTACGTTTCCTGCCCCCCGCTGTTGAAAAAAAGAAACCTGCAGGAAACGTGCAGAACGAATACCACCAGAAAGGCAGCCTTAGCCAAACTGCAAGGCCCTCGCCCAAATGGGTATACATAGAGCCGGCAGCGACATTGCCTCCGAAATCTCAGGCCCGACCGGTTGCTCCACAGCGGTGACCTCGGATGCCAGCGCCTGCGCTGATGAGTCACAGCGCTCTCGCTAGATGCCTCAGCGACGGCATAATACGCAAGGCCGATGAGATTAAAGGCGCTCAAACCTCAACTCTGCATGTCGCGGCAATATTATATTGAAAGCTTTAGGGAAACAAGGAAACGGGAACAAACCATGGAAGAAATGCGAGAACTGGCGACTAGCTGCCAAAGGCGTCTGCGCATATATATAATGTCTATAAATGTATAATGTCTATAAATGTCTGCGCATATCTCAGGGATACTTTTATCCACGAGACCAAAAGATCCCGCCATTTCGCTCCAATTCTTGTGCTAATTCGTTAACCATTTGCAGGGCCATTTGCCATGTGCTGCCTTATGAGTGTCTGACTCACATGCATGTTTTATTGTTGTGCTGTTCTTCGTCGCCCCTTACTTTTTTATCTCTCTCCCTCTTAATAGCTCCCTGTCTTGTTCTTCACCAACTATTATTTTTCTAGTAGAGCCAGCAACCGTTGTGCTGTTATTGTTGTCGTCGTCGTCGTCATGGTCACTGCTGTTATCGTTGTTCTCGTCGTCATTGTTGTTGTTGTTGTTGATCTGAGTAGTTGTGGCCAATACCTACAGTGGGAGATTGGCCATGAATCGGGAAGTGAATTTAGGTGCATTAAAACAAAGGAATTAAATATTTGAACGCTGGAATTTAAAAAGTAAAGCTATCGTGGGAGGAAAAACGCAATCAGAAGAGGACCATTAATTCAAAAATCGAATGATAGTGAAATAAATAAATAAATAAATAAATAAATAAATAAATAAATAAATAAATAAAGCGTCGTGTTCCTCCTGGTGGTATTTGCCAGTTAGCTCTGTTCATCTTTACTGTTATTGTTTGTATGTGTGCAGACCAATATTATTAATAATAATAATAATAATAATAATAATAATAATAATAATAATAATAATAATAATAATAATAATAATAATAATAATAATAATAATAATAATAATAATAATAATAATAATCTTCATTAAAATGTACATTACAATTTGTGCATATGATTTTGCTAGGTCTGCCGAAGCCTTCTGTGGGCTTGTATGGCAGAAACCTGGCAGTCAGGGCAATGCATTATGTAACCTTATTACAGACAAACTAAATGTCAAACTAAAAAAAAAATAAATAAATAAAAAAAACGTATCAAAGGTTCCTCAGGTAAACATGTCCAGTAAACAGCGCTTAATGTTCAAATGAAAACACGGAGCACACAACGACCATTAAAACTGACTAAACATGGAACAATATGTAAACAAAATTACAACCTATCGAGAACAAAAAAAAAAATCGTGAGAACAGCAGAAACAATCTTACATTAATTTTGGCAACGATCACACTACAACGAAATAGGCTTTATACGTGTGAAAACTATTCTATCATTGCCTTGAGGGCCTTTTTTAATCCCGACAAATTTGTCTGATCCAGTACAGCACTCGGAAGGTTATTAAACAGGTGGGAGATATAGTACCTTCTTTGCCCTTTTCCATAACGAGTATGCTGCCCGATTGCGTCATTCGTCAGACTGCCACAGGGCGCAGTCCCAATGGGCCTGCCGAACTTACAGCGCTAGGACTCGTTCACACATTCCCCGTGACTCGCACAACTTCTCGCTTGGTGACAGCACCGACCGTCTACAGACAGAACCATGACTCAGTGACTAGCGCGGTGTCGAAGACGTGTCTCGCCGCAAACGTTCTTGTTGCATTCAGGGTAGTTTCTTAATGCACGTCCTCACTTGCGGAAATAAGCGCGCGCAAGGCGGCGCGCTTAGTTCGGCAGCACTTGTGGTGTCCTCTTATCGTCTCGTGTCCCGTCTACGTGTTGCGCTGTTAACACCGGGATGGAAAACTGACAAGCCCAAGCTGTTATTCTAGAGAATCCTTGCTGCGAAAGCGCCTTTCGTGGCGCGCGTTCTTAAGCGCACGGCTTTGCGCGTGCTTATTTCCGCAAGTGAGGCCTTGCCTTTACGCGGATGCCAAAGGTAGAAGCAATGACTTTCACATGATGCCCTAGCTCCACATAAACACTATAATATAGATACCGTGCTGGCAATTTAATTACGCGGGAGTTAGTGCTCGTCTCATATTCAGCTGCACTTTCGAGACTTATTGTGATACTTGACGTCGCACGTTTAATATGCCAGGCCGCAACCAATGGGAATGTGCAATGCAACCTGCTGTCAAAGAATGCCCCTATCCAGTAAAAAAGGCAATGTATTTGAAAATTCTCTTTGCCTTTATCGAAAATACGATGCTAATCTGTCCCGCGCAAGACCCGCGATCTGATTATGTAGCACGCTGTAGTGCAGAGACTCCGGATTATTTTGACTACCTGTCGCTCTTTAGCGTGCATCCAAAGCACGATAAATGGGCGATAAACGGGCACGATAAACTGGCAATCTGGGAATCTGTGGTCCAAACGGTTCCCACCATAGACTTCAACGTTGGCCCCTTTCATCAATTAGTTCAGCTTGTCATAGTCAGGTTCACGTAGAGTGATCTGCGCGGTAGTTGTCACCTCAAAGTGAGCTCCTTTGCCTGCGCGTCACAGTCTCTTTCGGGCACCGGCATCGTCTGGGCGCGAGCGGATGAGAGGACTGCCTCGTGGTAAACACCCAAGAAATGCCCAACGCCGCACTGAGACTTAAACACCGTGTAAGTTGTCCAACGTTTGTGCCCTGATGAGTCGCAAGATAAAGAAGGCATCTGACATGAACCATGCAACCAAGTTCCCGCAGTGTGCCAAGGGTAACGCATCACATCCCACTTTGCTGTGGAAAAGAACACATCGGGCACACCTGTCAGGGCTTTGATGATCGGGCGTGACAGCACCGACTTAACGTCAAGAATAGTTAGCGCAGTCCTACATTGCAAGTAATTCGTTTGTTATTCGGAGTTTATTACAATGAAGTCTATGAGCAGAGCTAGAGATAAGGGTGAAAAAGAGGTCATAGAGAATAAGCCTCTGCCTTTCAATTCAGTCCAATAAAATTCAGAGGCTTACTACATCAAGCGTACGGGTGGTGCCTGTGTCAGCATACTGTCTATATCCCTTCTCGATAACGAACTGTTCTAATGCGAAAGCACCAAGTGGCTCTTGAAGCGGAATATCCGGTCGCTTGGCCGGAGATGATGCGGAAAGTCGGGTAGTCAAACAGACGCATTAGTGCCACTGCGGGAGCATTCGTGATCGTCTTCGTCCACAGCTGACTCCGATGCTGCTCATCACGCCGATGTTCCCTATCGCCCACCGCTCTGCGAAGGCGCTGATGGCACTGGCCCACTGGTAGTTAGTGCGGTGATTTCAGTGAGTTATGTCGTGCGCTTTGATGGACGAGCCTTCGACTTCGACTTTAGTAGTAGCTGCGCCCGGCTCCTTTGGAGGTCCACGCAAGTACGCGAACGGGGCCGAGGCACGCAATGCGATAAATGATACGAGGCAAGATGAAAACAATAGCATTACGTTTGGTAAAGTGGGCTGTCATCGGGAAGACGTCGCAATGCTTGCGCATTCATCTGTGTAGGGATACCTATGCTCTGTTCCATACATAGCAGTCCAGTATGGAACAGAGTATCGCAATAAGTTCGGCCAAGAAGAGTTATCAGTCCGGGCGTTCCGTCTATGCATCGCAGGGCGTTCCGTCCATGCCTCGCTGCGCGCTAACAGCGTTCGCTCGTGCGGGCATGCATGTGAGGCTCCTCGCGACGGATTGCAAATAAAAAAAAAAAACTTACTAGAACAATAAAGATAAAAATGATCTAAAACAACACACTATATAGCAGCCGTATACCAAAGTGTGTTTGTTTCTAAGGGTTAAAACTTCTTTCATTCAATACTGAGCCTATATAAAAATCAGTTGCGCACAACTGCGGTAAAAAAAAAAAAATATGACAACCATTCCACTCTGTGAAGATGGAGTGGCATCGTAAGCTGACAACAGTCAAAGCTATCAAACGGAAAGTAAAGTGCTTTCGCTGCCATTCGACGTTCACAGAGTGGAATGGTTGTAATTTTTTGCGTTGTAGCGCAAGTAGCGGAGGCACTCCTGATGGAGTCAAATTACTGTACTGACTGCTGACATACGATATCTTGGAAAGCCACCGTGCTTTCTCTGGCTAGTCTCCATATTTAGCTTCCATATGTAATTTGTTTTGCAAACAACATCAATATAAAATTTTATACAGTGAAGTCTTTAGACTTCCTTCATACCCTTTAATATGACAAATCCACAAGCAAGGCAAGTATGCCGGAAACTACGTATTTCTACGCAGTACGTCTGTCGGCAAGGTAAGCATAGGGAGTCGCTTGCTGTAACGAAAACGTAATATTGCGTAATAATGTTAGATATTGGGCAGCCTATACATGCATGTATTGCCTCCCTAGTAATACTGTTGAATCGCTTACTTATCTTTATTTGGTGAAAGCATTTCACCGGCTAACGAATGTTGAATCTTATCGCCAGGTGCGCCTTTCTGTACCTTTCTCGAATGTTATCAACGGTTTTATCTGTTGTCTATGTTGTTGCCGAGCATCGTGTATTCAATTTCTGTGCGCGACGGGAATACTGGGGCACATTGTTTTATTGAGCCATGCGTTTGACGTTTCGCTCCCATCGAAATGCGGCCGTTGCAGCCGGGATTTGAACCCAAGACCTCGAGATTAAAGCAGCGCAACACCTTTGCTACTACATCACCGCCGGTGCGTTGTGCCGCTCACCAGTTACCCGTTCCACGCCAATTTGTGTTACTGAGTACGCGCGCCCCTCGAGTCACTGGCTTTGTGGCACTAGGTATGTTCCGTTTTTTAATGGCGTGAAATCATTTAAGATTTCTCCGGTGCCTCTGCGGAATCGAACCCGCTTCATATATGTTCAGACAAACTTCTCTGAAGGCGTATGCACGTGACATACAAGCGCCATGCACAAACTTTTACGCGGCGCCGCTAAAAAGTCAGGGACACTTAGGCTAATATCCCTACGTGGATGAATGCGAAAGCATTGCTACGACTTCCCGATGACGACTCGTTTCACCAAACGAAATGGTATTGTTTTCGCGTCAGCTCATATCGTTTCTCGCATGGCGTGGCTCGCCCTCGTACTTGCGTGCACGTCCAAAGGAGCCGAGCGCAGCTTCTGACGGAGAAGTCGCGGTCGAAGGTTCGTCCACCGGTACCGTTGTCAGATGGGAAGAGGACTTGGCAACCAGAGGCGCCGCGTCCCAGAGCTTTCATGTACTCATCAACCGGAGCGCACGACAGAACTCACCGAAATCACCGCATCGACTGGCAGTGCGTCACTGCCGCCAGTGCGTTCGCAGAGGCAGTATGGGAACGTTGGCATGGGGATCGGCATCGGAGCCAGCTGTGGAAGGAGGCGATGACGAACGCGCGAGCAGTGGCACGAACGCGTCTCTGTGACCACGTGACCTTTTTTTCTCTGGGCGACTTACTGCGCGTGTCATTTGTCTGGATTAGTGTGCACATCTGATCACTGAGCATTTGTTCTGGTATTGGTTATTATGTTGTAGCATGTTTATTATGATCACGTGACTCAACTGTAGGTAGAAAAAAACAATTTCTCGTTCTAATAAAATCAGTTGGAAGTTGGCGACTCTCCTGTCGTTGCACTCTTTGTCTTCGCCTAGTTTGCAGCATGAATCAGTATTTTATCTGTTATTTTCAGGCACTTCGAACTTACAATCAAACACTCGTCAGCTTTCTTGATGTTGGTCTGATGTGCCGTAAATCACTGAACATTGCAAGAGTGATTTCGTCTCCATACATCCTGCCTAGTGCGAGCGATAGTTGCGAATGCGTCGCCTCTATACCAGCGTTAGTTCTACACTTTGCCTACTGGCTCATGGCATGCGCGACGTTGTATGGATCTCCTCAATGGTTGTGACCAAACGCGTTGTGGTGTCGTTGAAGCGCTTTACCGTACACAAGCAAGAGAGACCGAAGCATGCTTGATACCGCACCAGGTATTTGTTCTATCCCATCGGTTGCTGTGTGCGATGGTCTGTTCTTTCGCAATTATTGCCTGCCATGATAGGATGAATGAATGAATTAATTAAATTAAGTTAATGTTGAATTCGAATGGCGGAGTCGGACCAAGTCTTTCTGCTCGTTTCGGAGCAAGTTTGTTCCAATGACAGAGTGAGGGCGGGAGTAAGGTGTTCCAATGAGAGAGTAGAAAAAGATGCTCCGCCAAAATCGGCGGAGTGGACCGGAACTCTGCGTGACGTATTTCCTTTACCACGTTTGTCTGCTGAGAGGCTCCACCGGTCACAACTCGCGAGGAAGCAAAAGCTGCTGCACGCTTGGTGAGGTATCCATTCCGCACTTTAAAAAAAAAAAAAAAACAGGTGAACGGCGCTGAAGAGACAAGCGACCGGTGCGGCGGTGCTGGGAGCAAACAGGGGAAGGAAATGACAACACGCAAGGTATCCTGGGTAACTCGGCGATAGAAGTTCCGCTTCCGCCTTGCTCCGGCGGCGCAGGTTGTGTTCCACTCGCGGATCTGGAGGCGTTGCTCTACGCCAGAGTCGAGTGCTCGCTCGCGGAGTCCGTCGGCTGCTCCGACCCCGCCATTGGAATTCAACATAAATTATGGGGTTTTACATGCCAAAACCACTTTCTGATTATCAGGCACGCCGTAGGGAAGGACTCCGGAAATTTCGAACACCTGGGCTTCTTTAACATGCACCCAAATCTAAGTACACAGGTGTTTTCGCATTTCGCCTCCATCGAAATGCGGCCGCCGTGGCCGGTTTTCGATCCCGCGACCTCGTTCGTGCTCAGTAGCCCAACACCAATAGCCACTGAGCAACGACGGCGGGTATGAATGAGTGAATGAATGAATGAATGAATGTTTATTTCATCATGAATACCATATCAAGAAAGGTGCAGGAGCAAAAGACGCACAGCGCCCTGACAGGGCCCCTGTACCCACAAAATATGCGTGTATTATACATCATTTAGTGGCAGTTCATTGGCAGTGAGCGAACACACATAACGTTACATATTTTCACGCAATGTACATGAGTTCACACAGAAAATTAAAACAACAGAAATTGACAAATATTTCGGTTACAGTTGGTTTACTAATATAAATGGTGAGATAATAGATGTTCCCCTTTTCCCCCTCTTCCCCTTTCCTCTCCCTCTCCGCAAGCAGTAAAGTACAGGTTCTACATGTAAATTACAATAGTACACTAAGAGAGAGAGCAAATGATAAATGAAAGGTAGGGAGGTTAACCAGGACTGAGCCCGGTTGGCTACCCTACACTGGGGAAAGGGAAACGGGGACGGAAAGATTAAAGAAAGAAGAGAAAGTCCACCGGGGATATCGTTCAGTCACTCAGTCCGGATCACAGACGCTGACTCAATCCTGTATCTTTCAAATATCGCAGCAGCGCTTTTGTGGCCTTTTGTAGCTGCGATATGCGAGGCCATGGTCCCAAGATCTTGTTCAAGGTGAACGGTTTTCTATCTAACTGGTTGAGAGCTGTGCAGAGATCTTGTCTTTCATTTTCAAATGATGGGCAGTAGCACAGTAGATGGTCTATAGTTTCTTCGACACCGCAGGCATTGCACTCGGCGCTATCAGCCATTCCAATTAAAAACGTATATGCATTCGTGAAGGCGACGCCCAAGCGTAAGCGGCACAGCATTGCTTCCTCATTACGCGGAAGCCCTGGTAACAGCCGCAGTTGCATAGATGGATCGAGGGAATACAATCGATGTTGAGTGAAATCAGGTGTGTGCCACTTCTCCAATGTCATACGGTGCGCTAGCTTGCCTAAGTGTTGGGCTGCGTCAGTATGCGATAAAGGTATTGAAACAAGGGTTGCTCCATCGTGTGCTTTCTTAGCAACTTCGTCAGCGAGGTTGCTGCCGGAGATACCGCAATGGCCAGGCAGTCACTGAAACACGACGTCGTGCCCTTTCGCAATCATGTGATGGTGCATTACTCGTATCTCCGATACGAGTTGTTCACAGGACCCCCGACGAAGAGATGACAGAAGACATTGTAAGGCCGCCTTTGAATCAAAGAATATTGCCCACCGATTAGCCTGTTGGTTGTTAATATAATCAACGGCACCTCGGAGGGCAACAAGCTCCGAACAGGTCGATGTTGTCAAGTGAGAAATCTTGTATCGGATGCTTAGTGATCGTGATGGTATAACCACTGCCCCGGTGGAGCTGGTCTGGGTGGAAGAGCCATCCGTATATATGTGGACTCGATCAAAGTAGAAAGTGTGCAAACAATCCAGAGCTGCTTGCTTCAAGGCCAAGGTAGGCAGGTCGTTCTTCTTTCTTATCCCTGGAACCGTAAGACGCACTGGAGGTTGTTTTAAACACCACAAAGCTGAGGGTGAACGTGCTGATGGTGTGAACCCCGATGGTAGGGAGGCACGATGCTTGCTGACCTCGTTGGAGAAGGATGCCTGTGGTCGTCGTTCTGGCAGACAGGCAAGAAAGCTTGATTGAATCCGTGAAATATGACGAACATGGGCCCTAAGTGAGTCAGTGCTGATGTAAGTCGTGATCGGATGGTCTTGAGCCATTATAATGGTTCCTGCTGTTGAGGCGCTCCGCGGAAGGCCGTAGCAAACACGTAGTGCCTGTGCTTGCACGCTCTGAAGTTCTCGAAGATTTGACTTGCTTGTTTTTGCAAGCACGGGAGAACTATAGCGTAGAAATCCGATAAAAAGTGCTCGATATAACTGTAGCATGGAGCCCACTGACGATCCCCATGTTTTGCCGGCGATGAACTTGAAGATGTGAACAATAGATGTGAGCCTCTTCTTCAAGTGGGCAACCTGAGGGCTCCAAGAGAGGTCCCGGTCAACAATGACACCCAAAAACCGATGATTTTTTTTGTAGCAGATAGGCTGGCCATTGATGTATACTGGATAACCAGACATCGCTTTTCGCGTAAAAGCGACTAACGCACATTTTTCTGTTGAGATGGTAAGGCCTTGTGTCCGAAGATAGTCGGATGCCTGTGTTGCTGCTTGCTGTAGCCTTGCGCGAACCTGCAGGCGAGTGACCGCTGATGTCCAAATGCAGATGTCGTCGGCATATATTGAAACACTCACTGTTTCCGGTAGGGATTCAGCCAGCCCAAGAAGCGCGAGGTTGAAAAGAACAGGGCTTAGAACACCGCCTTGGGGAACGCCTCGGCATGTGTAGTGGTTGGTAGTCGGACCATCTTCCGTACGCACGAACAAGGACCTTTGTGTTAAGTAGTTTCTGATCCATCGATATATTCGCCCTCCTAGGTCAACTGTCAGAAGTGCGTCTAGAATGGTTGATGGGAAAGATTGTCGTAAGCGCCTTTCACGTCAAGAAAGAGTGCGACTGATAATCGCTTCCGATATTTGTGTTGTTCTACAGATGATACCAGATCGATGACACTATCAATCGATGAACGGCCTCGTCGAAATCCCGCCATTGAGTCAGGGTAAATTTTGTTGTGTTCAAGGTACCATTCGAGACGCATGAGGATCATACGTTCCATGAGTTTCAAGACGCAGCTGGCAAGTGCTATCGGCCGATACGATGCCAGTTCGAGCGGTGACTTTCCTGTTTTTAGCAGCGGTACCAGGCGGCTTCGTTTCCATTCCTGTGGGACGACACCCTCTCGCCACGAGCTGTTAAAAAGGCTGAGGAGTTCTCTTCGTGCTTCTTGACCTAGGTGATGCAAAGCACTATATGTTATCCCATCGGGCCCTGGTGAAGGTGAACACCTACAGAGCGCCATAGCAGCTTCTAACTCTTCCATAGAGAATGGAGCGTCCATACTTGTATCTCGTGGACCGGGGATGTCACCTGAAGTCATGTCAAAGACAAACTGTGCCCCCGGCGACTTTCGCACAAAATTCCTCCGCAACTTCTACCTCACGGCGGTTTTCATAGAGAGCAAGGGCGTTGAAAGGGCGTCGTTGCTGGGGGCTTGAGCTAAGGCCCCGTAGGGTACGCCACACACGGGATAATGGCTTGCGGGGGTCCAGTGACTCGCAAAAGCATTTCCATCTTTGATCCGCTAGCTTATCCATTCGCCGCTTTATCTTCTTTTGCATGCGCCGAGCTTCTCCGAGGTCAAGAATTGACTTCGTGCGCCTGTACCTCCTTTCAGCTCGGCGACGAAGTGCACGAAGCCTTTCCAACTCAATGTCATTCTCTGTACGTTTTGATGAATGTGTGAAGCAACTCGAGCAATCTTGCATTGCGTCAGCAATTATTTCTTCTAATTTGCGTGCGATACGTTTCTTGCATGTGTCTTCTACACGAGCTTGAAAGACTGACCAGTCGATTTGGCGAGATACAACCGATAATGCGGCGTCTAGTCCATCGATTCTCACATAGGTCGGAATGTGATCACTTCCATGGGTTTCAATATCGGTGAACCACTGCACGCTCGAAGTCAGGCAACGTGACACAAAAGTCAAGTCAAGGCAGCTGCTGTACGTTGTTCCTCGCAGAAATGTCGGGCTTCCGTCGTTTAGAAGACATAGGTTGTGTCCTGATGCAAATGATATTAGTGACCTGCCCCTCGAGTTTATCCTGGAGCTTCCCCATATATGGTGGTGAGCGTTGAAATACCCTGTTATTATCCAAGGACCGGGAGTAGCAGTCATAATATCTTCTAGTCTTTTGCTATCAAACTGACTGGTTGGGGATAGGTAGACGCCAATAAGAGTAAAAGACAGCCTCTTCTTTTTCACAGTAACACAGACGTATTGGTTACCGTCATGTGGCGCTACGGGTTGGGAAAAATACGTAAGGTCTTTGCGGATGTAAACCAAAACCTTACTGCTACGGACACACGTGGTTGAAACAAAAGGTTCATATCCTGATAGTCTTATGGAGGCTGATAAGTTCGGTTCACAGATAACTAGTATAGGAAAGTGGTTGTCAAACACGAACTGCCGCAACTCCGAAATACGTGACCTCGGGCCTCTCGCATTCCATTGGAATATGGAGGCACTTCTGACATCATCCCGGAACGATCGCTGTTGTTGTCGATGAGCCATGGTTCTCCTGTAGAAGCCCTCAAGCACTGGACTTCTGAAGGCTCTCAAGAACCGGATTGATGGCATCCAGCACTTGCAACGCACTTCGAGCTGTTGGTGTCTGTGGCTTGTCCAGAAGAACACGAATAGCACTCATCAGAGAGCTTATCATGACAACAACTTGTTGATCCTGGTGTTACGTTTCGCCTACGACGCGCGGTTTAGCCGGCGCGGATGCAACGGACGCCGGGGCTTCGTTCAAAGCGGCAGACATTTTGGCCCGTTCGGCGCCGCCGCTACGCCTCCCCGCCAAGCGCGTCCAGGCATGTTCCAATGCCACGTGTCTTCATGTGCGTGTGTGTGTGTGTGTGCATGTTGGTGCCCACGCTTGTCGAAGCGCGGCAGCCGGGGAGAGGAGCTCCCCCAACTGTGAAGCGAGGGGTCTGACCGGCGCCGACACGACGTATGCGCCAGCTTCTCTTCCCATTGTGTCCGAACGGCGCCGGCACGACGGCTGCTCCACCTTCTCATCCCATTGTTCCCGAGCGGCACAGTCACGTGCTCGTCTATAGAGGGGTTCCTTCTTGCCCTCAACTGCGAGAGTATAAAAGCAGCTGCCCCCGGACGCCAAGGAGGCTCCGATTTCTTCTGTTGAGTAACGTGCTCTCCCGTCTCTCTACTTCGGTCGACCTGACCGCCAACTCTTTGCGATGTTAGAATAAACAAGTTGTTTTGTTGTTACCAGTCGACTCATGTTTTGCCGGGACCTTCGGATGCTTCCAGTTGTGCCCCAGGCCGCCAGGCCAACGCTACCCTTGGGGCTTGCGACCCAGGTGCAACAACGGGCGTGAGCGCCGAGTTCCCAACAACTCGTGCCAGTGGTGCGATACCAAACAACTGTCTGCCAGCGGTGGGATCGCGACAACGGAGGCCAGCAGCGAAGAGATGCAGTTGACTGTCTGCTGAGCAGCTCAACGACCATCCGGGAGCAGTGCAACGAGCCCTGTGTGATGACTGGTTGCCTGCAGCGGAACGACTGCGCTGAATTCTTGGCTGCGAGGTTTGGTGAGTGCGGGACTTTCTTCTTCTGAGCTTTGCCAGGCTTTTGTTAGTGTCAGAAACAGAGCTGGTAATTGTGGTTGTCGTTGCTGCCGGGTTAGTTTGCGGCAAGACAATAATAGGCAGTAGAGAAAGCAGCATTCAGAGCAGCCATGGATTTGAAGTCGTTGCGCAAACCGAAATTGCTGGAGCTTGCAAGAGAGTTGGGTCTGGATGTCTCAGACAAACTCAGAAAACCTGAACTGCTAAGGGCTATTCTTGAGTTAGAAGCTGAGGATGACGAGCTGTCGGAATGCCTTGAGACTATCGAGGAGAGGTCAAAAAGACAGGAGCGCGAACTTAAAGAGCAAAAAGAGAAAGAAGAGCGTGAACGTAAAGAAGAGAAAGAAAAAGAAGAGAGAGAGATATTCTTGTTTGGGAAGTAGGAACATGGGGTAAAGTGCAGCGCAGTAACTGTCTCTCAGATGAGGACACCTCAACCGCAAGAAAAAGAAGAGCGTCAACACGCTTTGGAAATGAAGCGTCTCGAGATAGAGATGGAACGCGCTCGTAATGGAAGTCAGGCACACGGTGCAGGAGAACGAGTATTGCTCAAAATGACTGACCTGATGCGGCCGTTTAAGCTTGGAGAGGACATTGGTTTGCTCCTGGTTAACTTTGAGCGAACGTGCGAGAAGCAGGGGTTCTCTCGGGAAACGTGGCCACAGCGCTTGCTCACTTTGTTACCCGGCGAGGCGGCCGACGTAGTCGCTCGCTTGGATAGAGAGGAGGCAGAGGATTTCGACAAAGTGAAATCGAGTCTGCTAAAAAAGTACAGGCTGTCAGCGGAGGCGTTCCGTCGGAAGTTTCGGGAAAATGAGAAAGGGAAAAGTGAGTCATATACAGAGTTTGCCTACAGGCTTATGTCAAACATGCAGGAGTGGCTCAAAGAAGAGAAAGCGTTTGGTGACCACGAGAAAGTTCTGCAGTGTTTCGGGCTAGAACAGTTTTATAGTCGGTTACCTGAGAACGTGCGGTACTGGGTCTTGGATAGACCAGACGTTTGTACGGTGGCTAAAGCCGCTGAGTTAGCCGAGGAGTTTGTGACGCGTCGGGCTCGCGGAGCTAAGGACGGTCAAAAGGGTGAATTTGGCTCCAAGTTTGAGAGGCCAAAGTTCACACCCATGAGAGCAAAGGGGAACACACGTAGTGCGGATGCGAGTGAAAGCAGTCCGACAGAACGTAAGGAGACGGCGGCAGCCGAAGCCGAACGCAGAAAGCGGTTCGAGATGAGGCAAGCGCGCGTGTGTTATACGTGCCAGAAGCCGGGTCACTTTTCGGCGCAGTGTCCGACCAAACGTAAGGAGATGGCGGCAGCCGAAGCCGAACGCAGAAAGCGGTTCGAGATGAGGCAAGCGCGCGTTTGTTATACGTGCCAGAAGCCGGGTCACTTTTCGGCGCAGTGTCCGGAAACAACACCAAAAGTTGTGTTTTTGTCATTATGCAGCACTGACGAGAACATGAAGCTTCTCGAGCCTTACATGCGAGACCTCCTCGTGAACGGGAAAGAGTGCCGAGTGCTTCGCGATTCCGCAGCTACAATGGATGTAGTTCACCCCTCTTACGTAGAACCCCATATGTTCACGGGCGAGTGCGCATGGATCAAGCAAGCCGTGGAAGCTCATAGCGTGTGTCTGCCGGTAGCAAAAGTGCTTATTGAAGGACCTTTCGGAGCGCTTGAGACGGAGGTGGCAGTGTCATCTATGCTGCCCCCCCTGTACCCGTACCTATTTTCGAACAGGTCCGATCACCTCCTGCGCGAGAAGGGGCTTTTGTTTGGTGAGGCTAGCGTTCAGGCTTTAACCAAATCGAAGGTTCGGGAGCTCGCTGCAAAGGCGGTAGTTGCGGGGCCGACGTTATCGAACAATGAGAAAGGGTCAGAGGCGCAGCAAGCTGATATTCAGAGCACGCCCGAGCTGAATAAACTTGAGTCTGTAACGTTAAAGGCACCAGATACCGGAGAGGAAAATCCCGATGCGGGAAAGCTAGAAGAGCTATCTGCAGATTTGCTCATCGCGCCTACGTCAGACGGACTTAATAGGTTGCTAAAAGTCAGCCGGTCGGCTTTGATAGCCGAGCAAAAAAAGGATGGCAGCCTAGAAAACATACGCTGCATTGTCAAGGAAGGTATCGCCTGGAAAAATGCGCGTTTTGTGGAAAGAGGTGGAGTCCTGTACCGGAAGTATCTAGACCGCAGAGGAGTGGAGTTCGATCAGCTGATCGTGCCTCAATGCTATCGTCAGGATCTGTTGCGCTTGTCGCACGGGGGTTCGTGGTCCGGACACCTAGGAGTTAAGAAAACTAAGGACCGTCTCTTGCAAGAGTACTATTGGCCAGGGTGTTTTCGGGACGCAGACCATTTCGTGAGGACATGTGACACCTGTCAGCGGGTGGGCAAACCAGGGGACAAATCGAGGGCGCCGTTGAGATTGGTACCTATCATTACGGAGCCTTTTAGACGGCTCGTTATTGATACAGTGGGACCTCTGCCGGTAACAGCCACGGGGTACAGACGCATTTTGACTGTGATCTGCCCAGCGACAAAGTTCCCTGAAGCAGTGCCGCTTAAAGAACTCAGCTCAGTTGAGATAGTCAATGCACTACTGTCCATATTTGCGCGAGTTGGTTTTCCTGCGGAAATCCAATCAGATCAGGGCACAGTGTTTACTAGCGCTTTGACGACAACTTTTCTCGAAAGGTGTGGGGTAAAGCTGTTACACAGCTCAGTGTACCACCCGCAGTCGAATTCCGTTGAGAAGCTCCACTCCGTCATGAAGCGCGTGTTGAGAGCATTGTGTTTTGAACATCAAACTGACTGGGAGCTGTGTCTGCCTGGGGTGATGTTTGCATTACGGACCGCGCCGCATGCGGCTACGGGGTTTTCGCCAGCTGAGCTGGTGTACGGTCGCTCGCTTCGATCTCCGCTTCGCATGCTTCGAGAATCGTGGGAAGGCAGGGGCGACGACCCAGTCGTGGTGGAGTACGTGCTTAAGCTCCTCGAACGCTTAAGAAGGGCACAGGAGTTGTCAGGTGAAGCAATGGCAAAGGCCCAGCAGAGGGCCAAGGTTTATTATGATCGGACCGCCAGGGCCCGTCGTTTTGAGGTGGGCGATGAGGTCATGATATTGCGCACATCGCTAAACAACAAACTAGACGTGCAGTGGGAGGGCCCAGCGCGAATTGTTCAGAAACTGTCGGACGTTAACTACGTGGTGAGTCTGCCAGGAAAGCGGAAAGCACAGCAAGTTTACCACTGTAATCTGCTCAAACCTTATAGACAAAGGGAAGCAGTAGTGTGCATGATGGTAAACGTTCCTGAAGAGCTTCCGGTCGAGCTTCCGGGACTAGGCTCAGTGACGAACAGGGAAGACACCGATCAAGTCATTAGTGACTTAATCAGTAAAGCATCGCTGTCGCCTGAGCAGAAAACCGAACTACACCAGCTCTTACAAGAGTTTCAAGGTCTGTTCTCTGAGAGGCCTGGTAGGACTTCTGTCCTTACTCATGATATAAAACTTACCTCCCCAGAGCGAGTACGATCCAAGGCGTATCGGGTGTCACCCCGCCAGAGCGATATTATGGAGGCTGAGGTAAAGAAAATGCTACAGCTCTGTGTTATTGAGGCAGGTGAGAGTGATTATACCTCCCCTTTGATTTTAGTTGAGGTACCGGGCAAGGAACCTCGTCCTTGCGTCGACTACCGCAGGCTTAATTCCATCACTAAGGATCAAATTTATCCGATCCCTAACATCGAGGAGCGCCTTGAGAAAGTTAGTAGCGCTCAGTTTATTTCCACCCTAGATCTTGTCAGGGGTTATTGGCAGGTTCCACTTACAGAAGAGGCTAGTAGGTATGCGGCGTTCATTTCACCAATGGGAACATTCCGTCCTAAAGTGTTGAGTTTTGGTTTGAAGAACGCGCCATACTGTTTTTCAAGCCTCATGGATAAAGTGTTGCGGGGACAGCAAGAATTCGCTTTACCGTATCTAGACGACGTAGCGATATTCTCCGCATCCTGGTCTGAGCATATGGCACACTTGCGGGCAGTGCTAACCCGCCTGCGCGAAGCGGGCTTGACAGTGAAGGCTCCTAAGTGCCAGTTAGCACAGGCCGAGGTTGTCTACCTCGGTCACGTGATTGGTCAGGGTCGTCGCCGCCCCTCTGAAATAAAGGTGGCCGCTGTGCGAGACTTCCCGCAACCGCGCACGAAGACCGATATTCGGTCGTTCTTAGGTGTCGCCGGCTACTATCAGAGGTACATCCCCAGGTACTCTGATATCGCGGCTCCCCTGACGGATGCTCTAAGAAAAACAGAGCCCCAAACAGTCGTATGGGACGAGACAAAGGAAATAGCTTGTAGCGCCCTAAAGAGTGCCCTAACAAGCCAGCCTGTGCTACGATCACCAGACTATACAAAAGGGTTCGTTGTTCAGTGCGATGCTAGTGAGCGAGGCATGGGCGTTGTACTGTGCCAACGGGAAAATGGAGAAGTAGAACACCCCGTCCTGTATGCTAGTCGTAAGCTGACCAGTCGTGAGCAGGCGTACAGCGCCACCGAGAAAGAGTGTGCGTGTCTCGTGTGGGCCGTTCAGAAATTGTCATGCTATCTAGCCGGCTCGAGGTTTATCATTGAGACGGATCACTGCCCTCTCCAATGGCTGCAGACCATCTCTCCCAAAAATGGCCGCCTCCTGCGCTGGAGCCTCGCTTTGCAACAATATTCCTTTGAGGTGGGTTACAAAAAGGTGAGTCTCAACGGTAACGCCGATGGCTTAAGTCGAAGCCCCTAACGTAGGAATCAGCCTCAAAATTGTTTGTTACTGATGTTTTTCTTCCTGAGGCAGGATTTTTAACATATTGCTTTTGTTTAGTGTTTCAAAGTGATGACATGCTTTCTAGTGCAATTTTCCAATTTGTGGACGCGTTCTGAGTGCTGCTAGACTACTGTAAGGAACTAGGCAGTGGTATAGAAGGGGAAAGAGCCTGGCAGGGCTTAGTGAGGGTTGTGCCGTGCTTGCTGACTGAGCGGTTGAGTTTCAGCGTAGTTCTAACGCTTGCCGGGAACGAGAACAAAAATGTGAACTCTCCCGAAGTCACTTTGCAGTGTCCCGTGCGAACCTGAACGAGAGAACGAGGCCTTCTCTGTGCGCTGCGCTCAAGAAACGTCGAGGGACGCCCGACTTCGGTTATGAGCATCATCGAGCGACATCCCTCCGGACAGCGGATGCAGTCCCCTGACCATCGGGATCTCCTTCCCCCGGCGGGGCGGTCTGTTACGTTTCGCCTACGACGCGCGGTTTAGCCGGCGCGGATGCAACGGACGCCGGGGCTTCGTTCAAAGCGGCAGACATTTTGGCCCGTTCGGCGCCGCCGCTACGCCTCCCCGCCAAGCGCGTCCAGGCATGTTCCAATGCCACGTGTCTTCATGTGCGTGTGTGTGTGTATGTGCATGTTGGTGCCCACGCTTGTCGAAGCGCGGCAGCCGGGGAGAGGAGCTCCCCCAACTGTGAAGCGAGGGGTCTGACCGGCGCCGACACGACGTATGCGCCAGCTTCTCTTCCCATTGTGTCCGAACGGCGCCGGCACGACGGCTGCTCCACCTTCTCATCCCATTGTGCCCGAGCGGCACAGTCACGTGCTCGTCTATAGAGGGGTTCCTTCTTGCCCTCAACTGCGAGAGTATAAAAGCAGCTGCCCCCGGACGCCAAGGAGGCTCCGATTTCTTCTGTTGAGTAACGTGCTCTCCGTCTCTCTACTTCGGTCGACCTGACCGCCAACTTTTTGCAATGTTAGAATAAACAAGTTGTTTTGTTGTTACCAGTCGACTCATGCTTTGCCGGGACCTTCGGATGCTTCCAGTTGTGCCCCAGGCCGCCAGGCCAACGCTACCCTTGGGGCTTGCGACCCAGGTGCAACAACGGGCGTCAGCGCCGAGTTCCCAACAACTCGTGCCAGTGGTGCGATTCCAACACTGGTCTGACAATTTATCAGGAACCGATGAGGTATCCCTTGCTGTAGAGCTCTGATTTCGCTCAGTAAGGGCATGTAGCCGCGGGAGTGCAGGCCAAGCGTCAGCAACCGTGCTGTTCGATGCACCTGTGTCCTTTGAGCTGACTGCGTTTGGCCGGGGCGGAAGAGCGGGTGGTAATGTACGCGGCTGGCGTTCTGCAGAGGCTTTGGAGGTTCTTGATCGACGTCGGCGACGTGATCGTCGTCGCTTAATAGATGCTGCTGCTTCTCGGTGAGACGAGTGGTCTCTAACCATTTTTTTCAATATTGCCATTTCCTTTCGTATCAAAGGGCATTCCTTCGAGGATGCATCGTGAGGGCCGCTACAGTTTGTGCACTTCAGCACATTGGCCTCGCACGTGTTAGTGGTGTGGGGCCCAGTGCAGCGAGAACAGACGGTAGTGTTCTTGCACACACTACTCACATGTCCAAACTTCATGCATTTCCAACACTGCAGCGGTTTTGGTATAAACGGGCGAACTGCGTGTCGAAAGTGGCCCACTTTTACATGCGATGGGAGGGATTCGCCCTTAAATATCATCTTAACACACCGTGACGTGCCGAGGCGAAACGCGTTTGTGATGATGGTGTTTTCGGTAGCCGGCTTGATTAAGATCGACAGATCGGAGTCCACAATGGTCTCGTCAACATCGTAAATTACGCCAGTACTGACTTGTTTGCCTAGCGGAATATGAGGGCGGACTTTCATCCCGTGAAGTTCCGTGACATTGCGCAAAGAATCCAACGCAGCTGCGTGTTCTACGGCAATCGCTAGGACGTTCTTACGGGTGTTCACTCTGATGTCTTTGATTTCATTCGGAACTAGCGCCTCTAGATGTGAAGACACGGCTTGCCTGTTGAGGCGTCTCAGGTTGTCAGTGGCGAGAACTGGCGCGAACAGGATGGTGAGCTCCTCAGTATTGCGCGAAGATTTCACGGTGGACTCACTCGAATTCGATGATGCGCTGAGAAATCTTCGCTTTGCTTTACGACTCCGCACCAGCTCGAAGGTGTCGTCACAAGAATCTTCACCGCTGACATAGTACTGCATCGTGTCGTCGCTGTCAGTGTCGCTCTCGGTGCCGTTGCGCTTCCTGGAGGCAGCCGTCGCGGGCACTGCCGAGTCCGGCGGACGCGCGTGAGACTCCATCTACGTCGCAGTTAAGGAGGAAACAGCAGTTCAAGGCAGAGTCCAAGAAATTCACAAAATGAGTAGAGCTGGAAGACTCGGCGTTCTGCCTGAAAGACACTTCGTCTTCTTCCCATAGTACACTAAAATGCAGCATATGATTATGAACATGCGTGCATGCACCTAAAAGAGAAAAAAACGAAAGAAGTGATTTAGAATATCTTTATGTTGCAATAATCACTCTCTCAAACACTGCGTTAGTAAAAATTCCTTTACGTGGTTTTGAAGGCGTTTCTGGTCATATTGAAATCATTGTTATCTTCTAGCTTATTTAGGATTGTTAGTACTTGGTACCTGGTTATTCGTTTACCATAATTGGTCCTTGTGTTTAGTGTCCGTTTTCTTTTCAGTCTCGTATCGTAAGGAACTTCATTAATGTCTTCGTGTATATATAGTGCATTATTATATATGCACTGTAGTAGTTTAATATTATAAACGTCATTAGCGTAAATCATTCGGAATTTAAAAATAATGGTTATATGCATAGTTTATAACATTGTTCCTGATAGTTTTCATAAATGCGCAATATCTTCTTTTGTAGAATAATGAGCCTGTTGTAGTTATCTTTGTTGTGGTGCCCCATACCAATATGCCGTACGATAGTCGGGATGAGACCAGTGAAGTATATATATTTTGTTTAAGCCAGATAGGTATTAAGTGTGCAATGTTATACAACCATACAACAGATCGGGAGAGTTCGGTAGCTAAATTATTAATGTGTACATTTCATGAAAGGTGTTCTTGGAAGCAAACACCAAGAAACTTTTGCTCCTTAAACCTGGTTCTCTGTTGCCCTTCAAAAGTTAAAACTATTTCCCTACTTAGTATATTGTTAAATGGGCGAAATATTATGTATATTGTTTTCGCTATGTTAAGCTGCGGCCTTTTTTCCCGGAGCCAGGCCGAGAGGAACGGAAGGTAGGTGTCTCGCCTTCTTTCTAGATCTGTTAGATCTGTGGACTTAAAAAGATGTTAGTATCAACGGCACACATAATAAGTTCTGGAGAGTTGGGTATAGTTACAATGCCATTAATGTAAACAAGAAATAAAGATGGTCCTAATATTGACACCTGTGGAACTCCCTGTGCTAACTTTAGCTTTGATGATGTGGTGTGTTTTATTTGCACGATTTGATAGCTGTCACTAAAGTAGTTTTTAACGAGCTCTAGTACAACTCCCCGCACACCGTATCTAGAGTTTCTGCAGTGGTATATCGTACTTTATTGAGTCAAGTTCTTTCTTTAAGTCTAGAAATAAACCAAGTGTTACCTCCTTACTGTCAAATTTTGTAAGTATGCTATCTTTAATACAGCACAACGCTTCTTCAGTTGATCTGTTCTTTTCAAATCCATACTGGCAACTACACAAGATTTTGTGTTTGTCAAAAAATAAAAGCAGCCTTTGGTTAGTCAAACTTTCAAAGATTTTCGATAAAATGGGAAGCACCGATATTGGCGGGTAATTTGATACATTTCGATCGCCTCCTTTAAATATTGCTGTTACTCGTGCTATGATAAGTTTCTGTGGTATTAGCTATGATTTTCTTTTTAGTACATACCTGCCAACTTATGAATTTTAAAATTCGAAAGAACCCCGCTGGTGCATGAGCGAGGGGGAGGGAGGGGCGGCAGGCATATTTTTTTAGACCTTAGCCCTGAGCACACATTTTCGGTGGCATACACACGCACTTCATGAACAATGACTTGCACTAGCGAACTTCGCACGACAGAAACCGATAAGAACGATATTATTATTTAGATCTCAGTGACCTTTTTCGACTTTGTTGACGCCGATTTCACCTGCTTCAAGAACTTGGCTGAATACACTTGCTCCAACAAATTAAGTAGCCTTCTGCAGTATACATGGCGTCTTGAGCTGCCGTTAGAAGCCGGCTTCATTGCCATCACTATTTCCTTCTTTCTTTTTTTTTTTTTTTTGCAATTTCGCACCGGCTCACATTTTCACTCATTTAAAGCTTTTTCCCGAATCGAATTCATTTTTTTCTCATGAAGTGGCGTTTCAAGAAGAGGCCCAAAGTGCTTTCGCTGCCATTCCATCTTCACAGAGGGGAATGGGTGTCATTTTTCGCCTTGCGAGTCTGGCGTCATTGCTCGTTCGGAGGTCGCCCGTGCTCGCTATTGTCGTTCTCGTTCAGCATCGCGGGAACGTTCTTCGTCGGTGATGGTTTCGCACCGGCGCCGTTTACACTCTCGTTGCGGTTCCCTCCCGCGATCGTCGTACCCATGTTGTTCTTCGGGTTTGGACATATACTTGCCCGCACCATCGATAACGCGGCTGTTTTTAGCGCCCATACCTCTCCTGCTTACATACTTCGATAACCTTGACATCACGCTATTGTTCACGGCGAGCGTCCTAATCTATTCCGCATTTTGACATCTGTGCCGCCGCACTGCAACCGCATGGGTCTGTTAGCAATCGCCAAGTTCGCTTCTGTTGCCAGACGCCGAAAAAACTACGGAAAGTTGGTCACATACAGCTTTCACTGTGACACATCGAGCTATATACAAGTGCAGACGCGAAGCCACTTCAAAAAGCATGGAACGGATCATATGAACTTTCGAAACATTGGACATCCAAAATATATGGTATTGCAGTGGAGACCTAGGAGGAGAATCGCTACGCTGCCAATGGAGCCAACTATGTACCGACTCCTAACATAGGATATCATGGAAAGCCCCCGCACTTGCTCTGGCTGCTTTCCAAATTTAGTTTCCATACCTAATTTGCATCACAAACAACATCAGTGTAACATTTTGCGGAAGATAATTTTTAAGGTTACTTCACATCCTTTAAAATGACAACTCCACAGGCAAGGCCGGCGCCGAACGCTATCGTAGAACGTTTCCACGCAGAACGTTATCAGCACGGTCAGCACAGGGAGTCGCTTGCTGTAACGAAAACGTAATAACAGGGTCTTATACTCATTTCTGTAAACATTACGAAACCTATACATGCATGTATTGATTCTCTCCTAGTAATACTGTTGAATCGTACACTTCCTTACTTTTATCCGCTGAAAGCACTTCACCGTTTAACGAATGTTAAACGTTATCGCACAGTGCAAGACGTGCCTTTCTGTACTGGACGTTTCTCGAGTGTTATCGAGGGTTCCATCTGCTATCTATGTTGTCGCCCAGCCTCGTGTATTCAATTTCTGTGCGCGACGGGAATACTGGTGTACATTGTTTTAAAGCGAAAGCGTTACTGGCTAAACGCCGCAACATAGCTAGACAACCAGAGTATCCTGAACTTGCAATCAAGATTAACCAAGGCTAACCATGCTATGCCTTAGCTTTCGCTATGTATATCATGGAATAGCCGAGCTAAGCCACTGCAAATTTTTATTGAACCATGCGTTTTGCGTTTCGCCCCCATCAAAATGCGGCCGCTTCGGCTGGGATTTGATCCCGCGACCTCGTGCTTAAAGCAGCACCACACCATAGCCGCTAAGCCACCGCGGTGCGTTGTGACGCTCATCAGTTACCCGTTCCACGCCAATTTGTGTTACTGGGTGCGTGCCCCTTGGGTCACTGGCTGTGTGGCACTGTGCCGCTTTTGGATGAACCTCTTTGACGCCAACTTGGGTAACTATGCCTCACTTAGTACGTTCCGCTTTTCAATGGCAAGAAATCATTTAAGATTTCTCCGCTGCCTCGGCGGAATCGAACCCGCTTCATATATGTTCAGACAAACTTCTCTGAAGGCGTGTCCACGTGACACATAAGCGCCAGGCGCAGACTTTGACGCGGCGCCGCTAAAAAGTCAAGGACACTTAGGATATATTCCTAGGAGGATGAATGCGAAAGCATTGCTACGACTTCCCGATGACGACTCGTTTTAGGAAACGTTATGGTTTCGTTTTCACGTTGCCTCGTATCATTTATCGCATCGCGTGCCTCAGCCTCGTTCGCGTACTTGCGTGGACCTCCAAAGGAGCCGGGCTCAGCTACTTACGGAGAAGTCGGAGTCGAAGGTTCGTCCATCGGAGCGCAGGACAGAACTCGCCGAAATCACCGCACCGAGTCGCAGTGCGCCAGCGCCGCCAGCGCCTTCGCAGAGGCAGAGCAGTACACTCTAAAAACAGTTACACCGTTTGGGGCGTATATTTGCCACGCAACAGTAATCGTCATCTGTCTTGCTTGCGTTTCCTTTCATAAAAACGCTGCGCTCGCTACTTTCCTGTAGAGAATGCTCTGTCATGCCGATAACGCGCGTGCCGTTCGTGACTTGGAACTACCGGGCTCGCAGCGTTAAAGCAAGCAAATGCGGAAAAGACAGGCGACGAGTATTGTTGTGTGGCAAATATACACCCCAAAGGGCGCAACTGTTTTTAGACTGTATGGGAACGCTGGCACGGCGAGCGGCATCAGAGCCAGCTGTGGGTGACGATGACGAACGCGCGAGCAATGGCAAGAGCGCGTCTGTGTGACCACGTGACCTTTCTTCCTAAGCGACACTCTGCGCGAATCGTTTATCTAGATTACTATGCACATCTGATCAGTGAGCATTTGTTCTTGTATTGGTTATTATGTTGTAGCATGTTCCTTGTGATCCCGTGACTTAGCTGTGGGTATAGAAGAAGAAGAAGCAACTTCATTAAAGACTAGTCCGGCAGTTTTTGTTGTGGTGGCCTCGGGTGGCGGCTCGAAGTCCTTGGACTCGGGCGGCATCTTCGGCTTGCCGGACTGCCCAGAGCTGGTCTGCCAGCTCTGAACTTTTGAGAGCCGCCTCCTAGCGGCGGCGACGCCTACGGAGAAGGTCCCCGGCGGCTACCGCATCCGGGGCGGCGTCGGGAAGAAGCGAGCTCGAGCCTTCCCGTACTCTGGCAACGGACGCGATTATGGACGCGTCGCGAACGGAGCTGGTTTGATTACCGTTGTTGCCGGCAAATTCCCAGAGCATGTGTCGCAGCGTTGCTCTCTGTCCGCAAGTTTTACATGTGTCTGTTGGACATAAACCCGGGTAGCAGTGGTGTAAGACGGCGGGGCTTCTGTAGGTGTGTGTCTGGAGCAAGCGTAAAGTTACGGCCTCGTGCCTGCTCAATTTATCGTGCGTTGGCGGGAATGTGCGTCTTTCGAGTTTGTAGTGTTGGGTGAGGTCTCTGAACGTGGTAAGGCGATCGCCTCACGCCCGCTGTGTTTCTTGTTGCTGTATTTCTGTCGTAGTGTCCCGATCCGGCAGACCCGATACCCCGCTCTCGGGGGCGGAGACGGCGGCCACATAATCAGGGGCGGCTCGCGGCGTGTGAGACCTCGAGCCGTGGCGTGGGCCGTTTCGTTGCCCGCGAGCAGAACAACGGTGTGTGCTGGGGTCCAGAGGAGGAAGACCGTAGAATTTTGGGGTTGCGAGGGCGATGACGAGTCGCCGTCGTCAGAAATTTGGAGTATGCGGGCCGCTTCCCGCGAGACGCGACCGCGCGTGAAGCCGCGGATTGCCGCCTGCGAGTCGCTGATCACGATCGCGCAGCGTTCGGCACCGTGGCGAGTGCTAGGGCTATCGCGGCTTCTTCGACCGCCTCCGTGGGTCCCGTGGTCACCGTGGCGCTCGCGAGGCACTTACCCGTGCGGTCTACAACCGCGATCGCGTGTGCGCTTCTCCCTCCTCCATATCGCGCAGCGTCTACGTACGCTGCATCGTTGCTGTTACCAAACTTCTTCTGAAGGTCGCTTGCTCGTTTGTTGCATCTCCCGGCGTGGTGCGTCGGTTGCATGTTCTTGGGAAGCGGCGGGATGATCAGGCGGTCGCGTACCGAGGCTGGAACCGCCGTCTTTCCTCCATGCTGAGTGGGGTACGTGATGCCCCCATTCTGGTTCTGAATAAAATCAGTTGGAAGTTGGCGAGCGTCCTGTCGTTGTGTTCTTTCTCTTCGTCTAGTTTGCACCATGAATCAGTATTTTAGCTGTTCTTTTCAGGCAGTTCGAACTTGAAATCAAACACTTGTCAGCTTTTTTGATGTTGCTCTGATGTGCCATATACCACTGAACATTGCAAGAGTGATTTCGTCTCCATACGTCCTGCCTAGTGCTACAGCGATACTTGCGTAGGCGTCACCTCTATACCAGCGTTATTTCTTAGCTACACTTTGCCTACTGGCTCATGGCATACATGACGTTCTATAGATCTCCTCAATGATTGTGATCGAACGCACTGTGGTGTCGTTGAAGCGCTTCACCGTATGCAGGTAAGAGAGAACGAACCATGTTTGACACCCGCGCCGGGTATTTGTTCTGCCACATCTGCTGCTGTGTGCGATGGCCTGTTCTTTCGTCATTCTTGTTTGCCACCATAGGAAGAAGTATTATCTATGATATTCTTGCTGGTAAATGTCTGCCAACCTCTGAATATTAAAATTCGTTAGAACCCCGCAGGCATATGGGAGAGGGAGGTAGAGGGGAGTGACACGCATTTTTTTTTTTTTTTTAGGCCCTAGGCTTCAGCACGCATTTTCGGTGGCATATCCACGGACTATATCGTCAACGATTTGCAGTAGCGAACTTCGCACAGCAGAAACCGATAAGAACCGTACTATTATTCAGATCCCAGGGACATTTTTCGACCTTGTTGACCCCGATTTCACCTGCTTCAGGAACTTGCCGGAAAACGCTTGCTCAAACCACTTAAGTGGCCTTCTGCAGTATACATGGCAGCTTGCGCTGCCACTGGAAGCCGGCTTATCGCCATCACTATTTCTCTTTTTGCAATCTCGTAGCGGCTCATCTTTCAACTCCTTTAAAGCTTTTTCGCCAATCGAATTCCTTTTTTTTTTTTTGCAGGAAGTGGCGTAAACATTCGGCAAGTCCAAGAAGAGGCCCAAATCGCTTAAACTTTACGAAAAATTCCGGAGACTCTGGAGGTATGTTAGTGCAATAAGCAAAGCAAATTCTACCTTGCACCATTTAAACGGTACACCTCGCCGGCGGCATACTATAGGCCATGCGTGGCTACAGTCG